>NC_039267.1:2291422-2571422 GCF_003368295.1 Carassius auratus
ACATTTTTTTTGCAATTTTGAGTTTACATTTAGCAATTATTGTGAGATATTGACTCACAATTCTGAGAAAAAAGTTATTGTGACTTCATGCAGTTTTACATATTTACAGTTTTCTCCTGCACTTGACTTCTTGCGCACACAAACAGGACGTCTAACAGCAGCTTCGTCAGGACTGGATGTGGCCTCCATCTGTACTGATCCACAGCTCTGTGATTTATGGAGGTCAACAGAAGCACAGCTATTCAGATCAGTCAATCAGGTCACCCAGAATGCACTGCAGCGGCTCACCGTCACAATGCCAACGTTTGAGCTGAACGCACACATTCAGAGACACACAGCGGTTGTTGTGTTAAATGATCAGCTATAACACACAGTCCACAGAGATCAGGGAGACCGCAGAATCAGAAAGAAGCATGCTTCTATTACAGAAGGAACACACTTAAGTGCACTGAGTGTAGACATTTAACTGCATGTCACTTATAATTACATGAAAATGAAAAAAAAAGTTCTCTGTATAGTGCACACGAACAGCACACTATCTGTATAGTGCACACTAACAGCACACTATCTTTACAGTGCACACTAACAGCACACTATCTTTACGGTGCACACTAGCAGCACACTATCTTTACAGTACACACTAACAGCACACTATCTTTACAATGCACACTAACAGCACACTATCTTTACAGTGCACACTAACAGCACACTAACAGCACACTATCTGTATAGTGCACACTAACAGCACACTATCTTTACAGTGCACACTAACAGCACACTATCTTTACAGTGCACACTAACAGCACACTATCTTTACGGTGCACACTAACAGCACACTATCTGTATAGTGCAAACTAACAGCACACTATCTTTACAGTGCACACTAACAGCACACTATCTTTACAGTGCACACTAACAGCACACTAACAGCACACTATCTGTATAGTGCACACTAACAGCACACTATCTTTACAGTGCACACTAACAGCACACTATCTTTACAGTGCACACTAACAGCACACTATCTTTACAGTACACACTAACAGCACACTATCTTTACAGTGCACACTAACAGCACACTATCTTTACAGTGCACACTAACAGCACACTAACAGCACACTATCTGTATAGTGCACACTAACAGCACACTATCTTTACAGTGCACACTAACAGCACACTATCTTTACAGTGCACACTAACAGCACACTATATTTACAGTGCACACTAACAGCACACTATCTGTATAGTGCAAACTAACAGCACACTATCTTTACAGTGCACACTAGCAGCACACTATATTTACAGTGCACACTAACAGCACACTATCTTTACAGTGCACACTAACAGCACACTATCTTTACAGTGCACACTAACAGCACACTATCTTTACAGTGCACACTAACAGCACACTATCTTTACGGTGCACACTAGCAGCACACTATCTGTTCAGTGCACACTAACAGCACACTATCTGTTCAGTGCACACTAACAGCACACTATATTTACAGTGCACACTAACAGCACACTATCTTTACAGTGCACACTAGCAGCACACTATATTTACAGTGCACACTAACAGCACACTATCTTTACAGTGCACACTAGCAGCACACTATATTTACAGTGCACACTAACAGCACACTATCTTTACAGTGCACATGAACAGCACACTATCTGTATAGTGCACACTAACAGCACACTATCTTTACAGTGCACACTAACAGCACACTATCTTTACAGTGCACACTATCTGTATAGTGCACACTAACAGCACACTATCTTTACAGTGCACATTAACAGCACACTATCTTTACGGTGCACACGAACAGCACACAATCTGTATAGTGCACACTAACAGCACACTATCTGTATAGTGTACACTAACAGCACACTATCTTTACGGTGCACACGCACAGCACACTATCTGTATAGTGCACACTAACAGCACACTATCTTTACAGTGCACACTAACAGCACACTATCTTTACGGTGCACACTAGCAGCACACTATCTGTTCAGTGCACACTAACAGCACACTATATTTACAGTGCACACTAACAGCACACTATCTTTACAGTGCACACTAACAGCACACTATCTTTACAGTACACACTAACAGCACACTATCTTTACAGTGCACACTAACAGCACACTATCTTTACAGTGCACACTAACAGCACACTATCTGTATAGTGCACACTAACAGCACACTAACAGCACACTATCTGTATAGTGCACACTAACAGCACACTATCTTTACAGTGCACACTAACAGCACACTATCTTTACAGTGCACACTAACAGCACACTATCTTTACGGTGCACACTAGCAGCACACTATCTGTTCAGTGCACACTAACAGCACACTATGTGTTCAGTGCACACTAACAGCACACTATATTTACAGTGCACACTAACAGCACACTATCTGTATAGTGCAAACTAACAGCACACTATCTTTACAGTGCACACGAGCAGCACACTATATTTACAGTGCACACTAACAGCACACTATCTTTACAGTGCACACTAGCAGCACACTATATTTACAGTGCACACTAACAGCACACTATCTTTACAGTGCACACTAACAGCACACTATCTGTATAGTGCACACTAACAGCACACTATCTGTATAGTGCCCACTAACAGCACACTATCTGTATAGTGCACACTAACAGCACACTATCTGTATAGTGCACACTAACAGCACACTATCTGTATAGTGCACACTAACAGCACACTATATTTACAATGCACACTAGCAGCACACTATCTTTACAGTGCACACTATCTGTATAGTGCACACTAACAGCTAAAGCTGAAGTGTAGCTCATAAAGCGGTGTGCAGCAGTGGAGCTTCAGAGTAATGAAGTGAGCACACTGTCCTCGCAGCGTGAGAGACACTGAGGTGTTCACTGAGACGCAGGGAGCATCTGCTGCTCATATGACCGCTGATCTCAGACCTGCTGCTACATCTGATCACCTGTAGAGAACCTCCTCACTGTCGAACCGTCTGCTCTCCTTACTACAGATCATGTGTACAGTCATCAGAGAGAGGACGTGAATCAAACACATCTCACCGCTCCTGTAATCTATCACAGGATCCGCCCCCAACCCTCACAGCCAATCAGGAGCCAGCTGGCGATGATGAATGACAGCGAAGCAAAGTGGTGTGTTACTGATTTGAGAGACGCAAACACATCTACAGCTCCTTCATATGCTGAAGACTCATGTTTATTCAGGCAACTGTGTCAGCATGTTACTGCAGACACACACTTCTACTTCTCTGTGTCCACTGACAAGAAAACACACACACACACACACACACACACACACACACACTCACAGAATAGCGTGTCTACATGAACTAGTTTGAAGTTGTCATCATTAATGCAGCTTTAAATTGGGACATTCAGAAAAATCTATTGTTTTTTCTATACAGCTATTTATAAATACTATAACTAACCCTAACAGAAAACATGCTGTATTTTTACACCTGAAAGACACTTTGTTTGTTCTATATTAATACTGATATTACAAATGAACCGCAGGTTTTGTCAGGTTGATCTCTCTTCTGAGTACAGATGAGTCTCCGGATGTGGTTTAGTTTAGTCAGTACAAACACAGATATTCTCTGATGTTTCTTCTGACTCTCAATTAAAGAGTCACAGTGCAAACGAAGTGGTCTTGATGAGCTGTTGACTGTCCGGGTTTGGATCTGTGCTTCGATGGAGAACAGTGGTCAATCTTGCTTAAATCAAGCCATTTATGAGACGACAGACTAAATTTCCCATGATTCAGCACAGCAGTGATACACATTTAAAGCATCAAGACTCGTTCTGATCCATTAGCACTAAATCGACTTCCTGCGTGTCTTAAAAACCGAAGGACTTGAAAGATCTCAGTGTAATCTTGTTTCTGAACTGGTGAGTAGTATCGATCTGAAGAGTGATCAGGATCTCACACAAACACAGTCAGATAAACACATCTCCTGTTCTCCAGAGAGAGAAACATCACATGAACTCACCAGAGAAGATCTGCTTCAGTGTCCGGATCAGGAGAACCTGGAGAACCTGGAGAACACAGACACAGGTAACTCAGATCTTTCTGTTGAATTACAAAGTTACTGATTCCCTAACTCATGTTAGCCCCAACACTGTCAATATGAGCTTTAATAGAGACACATACTGCACAGCATACAGACAGAGTTGATATGAATTATTCAAAATTCACACAGACATCAGAGACAAACTACCTGGATCTCCTTCAGTCCTGTCCGAGACTAATAGTTCACACAACCAAACTATAATGCTGCTCATATGTGCAGAGGATGCTGGAAAACACACAATGTGCCATTTTCCTGAAGCTTCAGGAGTCACAGAACAATCAGAGCAGCGTTTCCCGAGAGCACTGTGAGTCTAAACTGATGATAGACCAGATCAGATCAGATCAGGCTTCTGGAAACACAGCCGGGACGATACACACACCAGAAAGAGCATCACAGAGGGAAACAACTCAACACTATATGATGATTTCTCTCTTTTTTAAAGATGAAGCTGTTGCAAACCTCAGCTCTGAACTGTAGGACAGCATTACTTCACTAAAGCCTGAAATCCCTCCGTAAGCCCACCATCAGACGCAGAGTAAAGAGTGATGAACAGACCTGGACGAGTGATCCTGCAGCAGTCAGACGCTGATGTGTGTTCCTGAGCAGCGTCAGAAGAGACTGAGCCCAGCTCCAGCCTCCCGCCCTCACACACACACACACACACTCACACACACACACACACACACCAGCTTTTGTCTCTGACTCAATAGAGGTTAAACATTTCCTGCTCGCAGTCCTCACAGATCAGCACACGCTACAGCAGCACCGCGCTTCTCTCTCTGTGTGTGTGTGTGTGTGTGTGTGTGTGTGTGTGTGTGTGTGTGTGCGCGCGTGTGTGTGTGTGTGTGTGTGTGTGTGTGTGTGTGAGGGGGTGTGTGTGTGTTATTCTTATTCATTACTTGAGAATGACAAACAAGTGACATTCCTGTAGTTTCAACATCATGGGCTTGAGAGAAAAAAACACAATGCAAGTTCCTTTAATAAAATAATAATAATCCTTAACTTTTTATCATATGGCACCTTAACAAAGCTCCAGAGGAAAAACAGAAGAACTAGAACAAAATTAAACATTCCAAATTAAAGAATAATAGCAGATATTTGTAGAATCTGGGTTTCACACTCAGTCCTGCATGCAGACAAACATAATGATTCACTTTATCTCATATTCCTCCTAGTTTCTCAACACAGAAAACAGAAAATAAATAAATACATAAGAGAGAATTAAAATATGTAAAGCAAGCTTTGGACATAGTGCCAAATAATATAAAAAAATACAACCAAAAACTAACTTTATATGCAATATGTATCTATCATCATGATACTATTATAGGCCTATCAGTATTTGTTTATTATTTTCTGTTTAATTTTAGTTACAGTTTCAGTGATTTTACTGTTTACTTTTTTTCCAGTTTTATATAATTTTAGAACAATTAGAATTCAATTATAATAAGAAATGAGAAATCTACAAACTAGCTGAAATACTTTGGAGTTATGAGAACAATAAAATGTTTCTGACTGTGATTCTGTTGCAGTGCATGTTTTCAGTACGGTGTTAGTGTTAGTGTGGTCCCTCAGTAGTGAAGCAGTACTGATGTGTGTCTCATGATGTGTTCAGGAAGCAGATGTTGTGTGAGTCCTGCTGGTGAGCTGATGGGAGAGGGTTTATGGCCGTCATTAGGAAGCTCTTTTGACGTCTCTTATAGGAGTTTGGCCCGTGACACAGAGGCCAATGATCAGTCTTTCAGAGCGTCTCTATTCTCCCTGCTCACACCACAATCAGCACAAAAGAGCACGAGCTGAAACTTTATCCAGCTCAAAGTGTTTTCTTCATCACTCTGAACAATGAGTCCGATCTGCAGGACTTCAGTCTCTCAGAGTCACAGCAGATCTCATTACCGGTGTTCTGTCGATTTGTCCTACGCTGTCAGATTTTCCTACCTCCCACTAAAACAGTGGGTACAACGAAAAATGCTACTGTAAAGTTATGATTTATTAATGTCTACACCTACCACAACCCTAATCATACCCTTACAGTACTACAAATACAGTAATTATGTGTTATATTCGCGGTTGTAGCTAGAAGGGATACAGTTACAGGAAACCAACAATAAATATTAGTTTCTACCAATTAAATTGCGTTTTTATTAAAGTCTACACCTACCCCAACCCTAAACCTACCCTTACAGTAATGCAGATACATTAAATATCGTTGTTTAGCATGAGACAAAGGACGCGATATTGATGTGCGCGTGCGCAGTAAACCTCGGTAGGAAAATCTGACAGGGTAGGATAAAATGTCAGGACACCGGCTCAGATCTTCCTCAGAAAGAGTTTCTCCTGCGGTCCCAGATCTCTGTTCCTCTGAGAAACATCTGATGCTTCAGAGGAGCGGAGAACTACAGGAGCTGATCCAGGGTCAGTGTGCAGCGGCAGATATACAAAACAGTGTGTGTGTGTGTGTGTCTCTGTGTGTGTGTGTGTGGGTGTGTGTGTGTGTGTGTCTCAGTGTGTGTGTGTGTGTGTGTGTCTCTGTGTGTGTGTGTGTGTGTGTGTGTGTGTGTGTGTGTCTCAGTGTGTGTGTGTGTGTGTGTGTCTCAGTGTGTGTGTGTAGGGGGCACCATATTTCCAGGATGAATGGATCTGCGCTCTGATTGGCTGTCTGACAGTGCTCTCTCTTAAGTGCATCTCGAGGACCCTGTGGAGCCCCAGTCGGCCCCTCCAACATAAAGCAGGGCCTCGGTTCACAAACACACAAACACCACTGAGATCCAATAAAACATCACCGATTAACAATCCTCACCGCTGTCAACATCAACCACACACACACACACACATGCACACACACACACACACACACGTGCGCGCACACACACATGCGCACACACACACTGACTGACACACACACACGCACACGCAAACACACACACACACACACACACACACACACATCTAAAATCACTGACTTTGTGTTAATATTTCAAATCAGTTTTTATTTTTATATTTTCCATTTTTGTTTTATTTTTGTTGTTGTTGAAATGTTGTTTTTCACATTTTTATGATTTTTGAATATGTCTGTATAATTTTAGAATTTTTTTGTATTCATATTTTGAATTATTTGTATTTATTTATTTATTTGTATTATAAATTTTGTTAAAAATGTTTTGACATTTTTATTGTTTTTTTTTTATATATATATATATATATATATATATATATATATATATAAGATGTCTATGTAGTTTGAATATTTTTTTTTATTTCTATTTTATTTTTAGTAGACCAAATTAAACTTAAGAAATGTTGATTGGCAATACCTGAAAAAAAAAGTTATTTTTTAAATATATATGTCATTCTGTATCAGTTTTGCTTTATTAGAAGCACTAAAGTGTTTTTATGGTTTCAAGGTTTAGCGGATGATAATAAGCCTGATTCAGACGGAGCCGTTCATCTGATCGTCTGTGCCTTCTCAATGAGAAAGTGGGTTAATTTAACAGGGAATTTGAGACTCTGAATCAATATGAAATGATTTTATAGGAGTGTGTGAGTATTGAGGTGGGAATGAATACTATTAAAACACACACGGATCAAATGAATCCCAATCCTGCGGGATCAAACGCAGCAGCCCGGGAAACAGAAGCAGGACAATGGAGCCCGTCTGAAGGGATATTTACAAGATTTACAGCCCAAATCTCCTAGAAATCAGACTGAGGTGGGCCTGGCCTCTTTCCATCTGAACGAGTGCGAGGTTTCCATGACTCTGAGACTCCAGAGAGAGACAGACGGAGCGTGTCAGACCAGCCACCCACCGACACACACACACCGACACACACACACTGACACACACACACCGACACACACACACCGACACACACCCACCGACACACACACACCGACACACACACACCGACACACACACACCGACACACACCCAGGGAACACACACACACCGACACACACACACCGACACACACGCACCGACACACACACACCGACACACACACACCGACACACACCCAGGGAACACACACACACCGACACACACACACCGACACACACACACCGACACACACACACCGACACACACGCACCGACACACACGCACCGACACACACACACCGACACACACACACCGACACACACGCACCGACACACACGCACCGACACACATGCACCGACACACACACACCGACACACACACACCGACACACACACACCGACACACACACACCGACACACACACACCGACACACACCCAGGGAACACACACACACCGACACACACCGACACACACACACCGACACACACGCACCGACACACACCCAGGGAACACACACACCGACACACACACACCGACACACACACACACCGACACACACCCACCGACACACACACACCGACACACACGCACCGACACACACACACTGACACACACACACCGACACACACACACCGACACACACACACTGACACACACACACCGACACACACACACCGACACACACGCACCGACACACACACACTGACACACACACACTGACACACACACACCGACACACACACACACCGACACACACACACCGACACACACACACCGACACACACACAATCACCAGAAGCTCTACTGAAACCAGCACCACGGGGAAATGGAAAAACATATTAATATAAAATATACAACACTAAAACAACAACGGAATTACTAAACCTTTCAAATTAAAAGGGAAAAATACTGTAAAATATTAAAAAATATATATAATAGTCAATTAATGAAAATTACTAGTCGTTAAAAATGTTCAAAACATTAATAAAAACCACAACAGTTATTGATACTGAAACAACAACACAATTACTACAACTTCATCAGACGCAGAATATAGCATGAGAAAGTGTGGTGTAATAGTTGCTTCAGCACATCTGTGACGCTCGCTCAGGTTCACTGATGATAATTAAACATGCACACTAATGACTGCAGATGCTGAGGTAAGAATCAAACAGCATGAACAGATCACAGCACATGTTCAGGACCTTCATGTGCTTCCAGATCAACTCTCACGAGTGTTCATGATCACTGCGATCACACAGAGATGTCCTGAACACATGAACAACAGCTGCGTGTGCGGTACACAAGACAACAGTCACTATTCAGATCAGTTCACTTCACTTCTAGAAGAGTCAATGTTGCAAAAACAGTTATCTGTGAACAATCTGGTGATTTTTGAGAGACAATCATGTTAAAGTAATAAGTGCTGTTTAAATGCATGTGAATAATTCTTTCATTTGAAACCACACTGAATGCCTGAACTCATCTGCTCTTCTGCTGGTTTTGTTCATATTAGAAAAACCAATGAGACCGAAACACTTTGACAATGTGCAAAAGACTGTATAATTTACAGTGAATAACCATTGCATTTCAAATTTGATATGTTTTGGTTGAAATAACCGTTTCTTCTTAGTTTCTTCTTACCAATTTTGTATATTAGGGTTGTGTGTCACATCCAATGTTGTTTAATGAATGTTAATTGCATTATGTCAGTCTCATGCGTGATACAACGGATGTGTTTAGTGTCTGTGTGAACGACTGAGCACCTTACATGTGTGTGTTACTGTTTAAAGCTGCTTGTGATGGGCTTTGGTTCATTATGTGACTTTCTCTTCACCAGCTGCATTTGGTGGTTATCAGTGTATTACAAAGATACAAAACAGATTTCAGTACTTCAGTAGGTTGGTATATTAACATTACATCAGTTAAATGAAGATATTTAACTGTAAATTTAAGCTAAAACCATAAAATCTACAAAAAAATTACTGTATTTTTTACGGTAAAATTTCAGAAACCCGATTTGTTTTACAGTGTAGGTTATTATACCTACAACGATTAACAGAAGTGATCAATCCACCCATCAGACCCAAAAACAGTCTTAAAGTATCTGTGGTTCAGATCAGGGAATGCAAACTGAACAGAGTGTAGCCCTTGATTCATTTCTACAATCAAATAGTTGTAATCTAATTGAAAACACTGATAATAATGTGTCTGATGCTGAAGTACCCTGAACTGGACTGGTTCCTGCATCAGTGACGCAGCGCTTGTCCTGGTTCAGGGATGTGAAACTGGTTCAGGTCAGATAGCGCAGGCTGGAATGAGTTTATAATATTTCCATTCTGTCTCTGTAAATCGGCACATTTTCAGTCTCTCATTGATTTTCTGAATCTCTCTCTCAGAGCAGCAGATGTATGGATGGATGTTATTCAGTGGTAAAAGCTTCACGTTATCGATCGGACCCCCATTAGGCCCGGAGCGCTGGACTTCATGGGTCTGGCCACTGAAACACTTACCGAATGTGGAGCGGGTCGCAGTTTAACCTGAAAAACAGCCCTGTATTTGTGACAACTGAATAGCAGAGCAATCTGAACAACTAGTTCAGGATAAAACCAGGAAGAAGGGCTCAATAACTGCATTCAATAAGAGTAAAAGCTACATAATGGACACGAGAGTCTGCTGGCTGTCAGCAAGAGTCCACAAACACACACAAATCTGCATATTCACTGACACTAGCCGAGCACTGATAATGAAGCACAGAGTTTTATTATGCGTCTGACAGCATTAACATGAAAAATGACTCATTGAGTTTAATAAAGAGCAGATCCAGCTGCATTCAGACGCGACTCACAGCGCTCAAACTCAAGCTGCTCACAGATACATCCACAGCTCACACACGGAGCATCTCATTAAACTACACCAGTTTGAACTCAAGTCATTTCTGAGTCACTGGGTGCTTTATAATACGATTCACTGAAAACAATCTGACAATTCAGTGAGTCATCTGAACGGATCATTTCAAGTCATTTCAAGTGGATCAAGGAGTCATCTGAAAACATTTAGTGATTCGTCTGAACTGGATAAATTAGTTATTGGAAATGATTCAGTGAGTCACCTGAAATGCTGTGTTATTAAAGCTTTGGCGATGTACAGATTGTATTCAACATGCCCATAAATCTATCTGAATCTGAGTTATCTGAGTTATCTGAGCTGATTCAATGAGTCATCTGGGCTGGTTGAAGGAGTCAGCTGAAATGATTCTGTGAATAATTTTCACTAATTCGGTAAGTCATCTGAGCTTATACAATGAGTCATTTTAAACTGGCCTAATTAGTCATTTGAAATGATTCTGTGAGTCATCTAAGATGATTCAGTGAGTGAGTGAATCGTCTGAGCTGATTCAGTCCATGACACCTGTGCTCTATATGCTTGTCTTGTTTCACTAGTTCACACTTACATATAATTAGCTGAGGTATGGTATGAATATTTGGCGTGCTGTCCGGGGAAGGGCTCCGAGCTAAGGAATGGCCGAATCTAGAGTACTCCCCCTTCCCCTTCTATTAACAAAGTGAACTTGAAGTGAGGAGATGGGGTGGAGGAGGGATGCTGATAAACCCTCAATGCATAGAGGTAAGTCAGCGATATTTATACTATGGGATTGATAACTACATTGTGGTCCACCGGTGTTGATTAGGCTAAGTATCTGACATGCTCCTCCTGAACCTTGTTACTAAAACATCATTTCAAAAACTGCAGTCTCAGAAGGAAAGAAATGTCAGTATTTCACAGCTCATGAGGAATAAAATCAATTAAATACTGGCTGCTTTTCTGAAATGTGACATCCTCAGTGACATGTGCGGCTAACAAACGGTTCATGAAAACACCAGTCGAGAGATTCACTGTTAACTGAGCACCGTGCTGTGCTGTGTGTGTTTACGTGTGTACATGCGTAGTGAATGTGTTTTCAGAGCACAGCTGCTGACTCAAACATCTGTCCTCTCATCGTCAGCACACAAGCACCTCATAACAAACACTACTGACCGTCTCAAACACAGTCATCATGGAGGAGCTCGCCGTGAACTGGACTCGTCTGGTCACTAGCAGAGACCGTCTCATTCACGGATTCATTAACGGATTAGTTGGGTCAACACATACACTCAAGAGCTGCTTTATGTTAGCTAATAGAAAACAGGGTAAATTAAGCAGCTAGACAAACGAACATCAGCCTCATTGTTGTTTCCGGTCAGTAAACGGACGTCAAGTGCTCTAAATGTGGTTGGTATTGTTAGGACTGAAGGGCTTGTTAACTCTTTCCAGCCGGTTTGAGTGGAGGGGTGTTTATTAAGACCGTTGTGTGTCAGGAAACAATCAGCTTCAGACTGCTGTTATTACAAGCATTCAGTGGTGGACAGAATCTACTCATCAAGAAATATCATTCAACACTACTGCATTCTACATATCACTGATAATAACTTAGTTACAGATGTGAACTTCTAAAATGACATTTCAGTTTTTCAGCAACATTCGTTCATCGTGTGACATTTATCACTAAAATCATTGTGAGAGATTATCATTATCACATTAGATCAATCAATCAACCAATATCTGTCCAATTTCGGATTATTATACCTACACACATAAACAGAACACTTTTTAATTATTACGTTTTTTTATTAAATTTATGTGTATCTAATTAACAAATTAATTAATTAATTAATTAATTAATTATTTTATTAGGATTTATTATTTAATTATATGTAAAAAAAAGGGTTAGCACTTCTTGTATAATTTTCTATTTTATTTTATTTTTTAATTGTCTGCTACACAGAAAACAGCTATTAATATAAAGTAAATTATATACTTACTGTAAAATAAGTGCTGTGTTTTAATTCTGGTATTTTTTGCACTTTTCTCATTAATTTCCATGATGAAATGCAAATTGAAGAAAATTAAGTTGAGTTTTGGTGAAATGAACATCACCTTGCTTGATACAATACAAAGAGCCATTAAGTATTTTATACTTGGCGTCCGTCAGAACTCAAAAGAGTCTCTATAATCAGGAATGTTTTTACGCTCACGTTCGGTCACTGATGTCACTTCAGCTGTCATCTGCGTGAATGAGTTCCAGCGGCAGTAAAAACCTCCAGAGCTTCTTTCATTCTGAATCTTTATGCTTAATAACGTCCAGCCTGACCAATCATCAGGAGCCAAACACAAAGCCTGTCAGAGTCCACCAATCATCAGTGGACAGGAAGTACAATAAGCCGTCCAATGGGGAGGTGGAGACCCTTCCAAACCACCACACACAGCGCAGGCCGCTCTTTCTCATGATAAACACCCATCATGTTCCCTGCTTTGTCATGTTTGGCTTCAGTGTCTGGTTTATGGCACGGTAAAAATGCATTGTCCCATTGAACGCGGAGACTTTGACCGTGACATGGAGCAGGAGGAGGTCCATCAACCTCTGACCAGACAGACCCACTCTCTCCATTCTCAACAATAGAGCCCAGAGACTCTGATCCCAGCAGGCCGAGCATTCACTGCCCAGGCAGGGCCTTCAGCGTTAAGGGCGTCTGCACTGGTAGGGGTGCTTACACTAGCTGAAAGTCTACAATACATCCATTCACTCTCAGCGCTTTCAAAGTGTCTGCCGGGAGCACAAGTGACTTCAAACGCCAAGAATCTTTCACATTACTGTCAGCTGTGATGTTCACATTCACATCTTCTGCAGTGAAGGCCTGCAGCACACTTCATACACAACAGTGTGCTATATTCCAAATACAGACACTCTGCAGTTAGGGTGATACTCTTGCATTCTCGTTCAACTGATACAATATTACATTTACCAATGTTTCATTCAACTGCTAAAATATTACTTTTAACTGCTACAAATGTTACATGTAACTGCAACAATATTATATCTACCTGCTACAAATGTTACATTTAATGGTCACTGTTGCATTTACTGTAACTGCTACAAAAGTTACATTTAGGTGCTACATTATTATATTTACCTGCTACAAAGGTTACACACAACTGCTAAAATGTTACTTTTAATGGCTACAAATGTCACATTTAACAGGTACAATATTATATTTACCTGTTATAAATGTTACATTTAGCTGCTACAATGTTTCATTTAATTGCTAGAATATTACAGTATATTTTAAGGGGTCATATAATGCGATTTCAGTACTACATTTCTATCTGGAGTGTTACAAGCTCTTGGTGCATGAAGAAGATCTGTAAAGTTGCAAAGACTAAAGTCTCAAATCAAAAGAGATATTCTTTATCAAAGTTAAGACTCTACCATGCCCCTCTAAAACGTCACGTTCAAACACGCCCCCACATGTCTACATCACTGTGTGGAAATAGGTGCATAATGCTGCCCAAATGTTCACGCAAAGAAAGAAGGTGTGGTTTCAGTGCTTCTGGTGTTCTGCCAATCACAGTGCACTGGGTCAGCTGACCAATCAGAGCAGACTGTGTTTTCGGAAGGTTTGAGAGAGGTGGGGCATAGAGGACCTAAAATAATGTAGAGTATTTAAAAAATTATGTGTTTTTTGAACATTAAAGCATGTCAACATATTCTGTTAAACCAAATACACAAAATAATTATCTAATAGTGACCCATTTAATCGTCACATTGTTGTATTTAAGTGCTATAATTGTTAGATTTATCTGCTACAATTTTACATTTAACTGTTAACTGTTGTACCTGATACAAAGTTATATTTAACTGCTACAATGTTTAATTTAACTGTGAACATCAAAGCTGACGATAAGATGAACGATTCTTGCCGTTTAAACTCTCAGCATCCTCACGTCCACTCTTCATGTCCAGGTGTAGGAGGCCAATCGTGTAATTGGAGAACAGACACACTGTAATGACTGGACACGGGATGAAGGTCTTAAACCACTTAAATGCTCCCAGGAGCCTCATTTAACAAGTTAACAAGTTAACAAGCTCTGGATGACTGTATCTCCGCTAACAACTATCAAGAACTAGCTCACTAGAAAACCAAACAATGTATGAAAAGCATGATGATGACATGAGAATATGAAAAGATTAAATCAATTTTATAAAATATGAAAATCAAATGTCAAAGTCAATGGTGACATGCTTCTAATCAATATTATGCCTCATGCTGTGACAAAAAAAAAAGTTTATCAAGCCAATTAATATAGAGTTTTGTCACTATATTTTTAACAGATGCGTGATTTGAGAGGCTTTTTCTGATGTTTCAGCAAAGTTCACCATGACAACAGCCAGACATCCCCAGCTAGAAGAGCCTCTTGACACGCTGACATCATCAATGTGAAGCACATATTTCACTGTCAGAAGAACAAGCGCTGCACAGCATGTCTACGGCAAGCACTCAGACACACATTTCCTTATTTCCTACCAAAACGACCCCATAAACACCCGCTTAAGGCCAGCTTTTAAAGTCAGATGCTGTATAAACACTAAAGGTGTAAAACAAGTCAGAGATTGAATGGGACACGTTGAGGGAACGTTTTGTTAAACCTCGCTCGACTACAGAAGCTCTCTAGCTTCTCTTGATTGTCATGCAAATGCTGAAGGACTGAAGGCTGGGGAATTTGTGACTTGTGTTTTCAAAGGATTTCCAACCCGCCTTCAGCCCTAATTACATTTCACCTCTTCTGTTGCCAGCACAAGCTAGTATCAGCCCTGAGCATGTTTCCCAGCACATAACTCTAAATCTCCCTGCAGACGTGTTTGAAGAGAGCCACGGCCGAGCTCGTAAAGCGTCAAAGCATCAGCGTCATGCGTGACATACAGCCAGCGATGGCTTCTCTAGGGGTGTGCTGATAGATGATAGTATCGTGTATCGACGATACTCAGAGATATCAACATAAGCAGATTTCTCTGATGATATTAGGCTCATTCTCCTAATAATGTATTAAATTATAATAATAATAAGTGTAGCCCAGCTAGGGTTTTTATTATCTCCTAAATGTTTAATTTTTAATATGTAAATGTTTCTGACTTTCAAGGGTTAAACATAAACAGTATGTGGATATTTATGTGTGCTGCAATTTCATTTGAATTAATGTTATGTAGATTACAGTCAAGTTTATGTGAGGTGTACATGTCTCAACATGTGGGTTTGATCAGCATGTATGTTTTTTTATTTGTGATTGGACATTAGTCTACTTGCTCCCGCCTATGTGTGGGTATTGATCATTTCGATTGGGAGATAGGCGAGCGAGAGATTGAGGCAGATCGGAAAGAGATGTCGCATTTTGTCTCTGGTGATTTCGAGAGAAAATATACCCAAATAACTGCTGACTAAGTGGTCAAAGAGTATATTTAGTATCCAGAAAGTGTTAAAGAACGTTTCTGTAATTTGTTTGATTTGTTATACTTTGACTAAGAGTTTAAACGGACTTATGTTACTGCTGCTATGTGCACTGTAATCTCTTTTTTCTTTTTTTACGTCGAGTAAAATCTACTCGCTGCATCTGAGTTCATAAATCGTTCCGAGGAAGACGAGTACATTACGAGGAACCAGATAGCGTTCTAAATCCCCTCGTGGTTTAGAATTCCTCTGGCATCGCGGGATTCCTAATCATTCAGCGGACAGCTGGTGAGACTGCAGACGCATACGGAGTGTCCAACGTGATCGGTAGATCGGCGTGTCGAAACGGGAAGACTCAGGTACATTTGTTTGTTTATTTAGCTCTTTGGAGCGAAGAGGCCATTTGTTGGTTTTCACGGCCACACCGTTCTCAAGCAACGACACAGGCCTGCAACAGGTTGGGTTTTTTAAAGCTGTGAGTGTGGGCCCACAATACATATTTTTCATTTAATTTGCTCTTTGATTTTCTCTGATTGTATTTTCCATTTTGATTTTGAGATTGTATTATAGATCCAAAGGGAACTATATTACTGTTTTTTTTTCAGATACAAAATTTGAATATTGATGAGTATTATATTGGGATTTCTGATCTAAGAGGATAAAAGGTGATTTTGGTGTGAAAGGAAATACAAAACAGGCATTTAAGAATTTCATTTAATTCTTTTTATTTGTTTATCTTTTATTGAATTCCATTTATTTAAATACATTTATTTATTTTTTACAATATTTCATTATTTCATCTGTTCTTTGTTAAATAAAATCACTTGTTAATTGACAAGACCTTACTTTTTTTGTGATTTCATATAATAGTGTTGCAGAAAAATAATCACTTAACATCTTCATTTAAGAAGGGTGATCAGGGGGAAAAACAGGAAGTAAATTAACTTAGTCGAGAGACACATTATTAGAACCCGGTGCTCCACCCATCAAGGAATAGGGTAGGGGGCGCTACATATTTATGGGGGCTCGTCCGGGATTTCTTACTTCCTGTCATCAGCTGACCCTAAAAAAACAAGAACTGAATTGAGTGTTAAGTTTATTTTAGTGAATTGACCATCACTAATCAGAGCTCCAAGCATGGCTTTTACACAAGACCCAATTTTGCTGGCTGAATTTTCCAAATGGTGTAAGGAAAAGGACATTGAGGAGAATCATGGCATACTGTTAATAGGAGTGCCTGCTCAGACTGATGTGATGTTTATAGAAGAGAAACTGCAGACTGTAAAAGCTTTTGGCAGAGTTCGTGTGAGAGACTCAAGATCAGGACCAAGTTCTAGTACTATTTTGGTGCTCTGTGAATGCCGAGAAGTCATTGATCCAACTCGAGTTCCACCAGAATTAATGCCTGCTCCAGGAGAAGAAGCATGGAAGGTATTAGTGGCTTCAGCTGAGGGTCCCGTTTCAGAATTCTCAAAGAAACTGTCCATGTTCTTAAGTGAAGAGGGAAAATCTATGTCTGATTTGCAAGCTCTATTCACTCAGTCGGGCCCTAAAACTAGTTCTCCTGAATCTATCATACGTGCCGTGGGTGAATTATTGGAGAAAACCGCTAAACCATCGACTGATGCTAGTGCTTATCGCCGATTGCGTACCTTTTCCGGTACTGTTCCCACTCCCACAGGAGAGGAAAGTTTGGAAAACTGGATGGAACAAGCCAGGTTGATGACTGTAGAGTGTGAATGTTCTGAAAGAGAAAAAAGAAGAAGAATAATGGAATGTTTAAAAGGACCAGCATTGGATATTGTTTAGGCTGTCAGATTTTCAAGTCCTGATGCTAGTGCATTGCAGTATCTGGATGCTTTGGAGAATACGTTTGGGACATTTGAATCTGGAGAGGATCTTTACTTTGCTTTCCGTCTTCTTCGACAATCATCAGGAGAGGCATTGTCCGATTTTCTGAGACGATTAGAGAAATCTTTAACTAAAGTGGTCCAAAGAGGAGGATTGGCACCACAGTTGATGGACCGCGTGAGGATTGAACAATTGATCCGTGGAGCTGTGGAAGCAGACCTTATGCTGCTGCAGCTGAGACTCAGGGAAAGGAAAGAACAACCACCTAATTTCTTAGCATTACTGAATGAAATTAAGGAAGCAGAGGAGAATGAAGCTACCCGTCATAAGATCAGAACCTCAGTAAAGCCGATTCATCTGAAGACTGATGACAAATTTAGCTCTTCTGTGGTGGAACAATTACGTGAAGAAATACAGGAGTTAAGGTCCAGAGTGGAAGGCGATTCTGAGAAGAAACCCGTTGCATCATTGAGAGTGGAGTCTAGAGACCAACATGTTAAGAAAAGGGTTGACGTTCAGGAAGAGTCTGAGGTGCAACTGTTAAAAAAGCAGGTTCAGAAGTTACAAGACCAACTCTCAGTGATGAATGTGAGCTCTACTACACAGTCACCACAGGACGTATCGAATCCGAAGCCAGTCCAGTTTAGAAATCAGGCAAGATCCTTAAAGAATCGAGAAGATTTTTTCTGCTACCGCTGCGGAGAGGATGGGCACATTGCGACCAAATGCAAAGCTCCAGAAAATACCACGCTAGTGATACAAAAACTGGTGCGCTCTCTCCGGCAAGCTAAATCTGATAAAAGTCGATCTACTGGAAACACTGTTTGTGCCAATAGTTTTAATTGTTCATTTGATCAGACTGAAATGACCAGCAATGAAGCAAACACTCTCCCCAGAGGACTAGTGGGTCCTGTTTCTAACATTCCTGTGAAGGTGAATGGATGCCCATGCACAGCCCTTCTTGATAGTGGATCGCAAGTCACTATTGTCTTCGAACAATGGTATTCCAAATACTTATCCCCAGTTCCTATTCAACCACTTACTGGATTGTCTATTTGGGGACTTAGTGAATCGAGTTATCCTTATAAGGGCTACATAGTAGTAGATGTCTCCTTTCCTGCTATACTCACTGGTGAAGCAGAGACCGTTTCCATCTTGGCATTGGTTTGCCCAGAACCGCCAGGAACTCAGCAGGTTCCAGTTATCATTGGAACGAATGCAAACTTCTTCCAGCGACTGACTGCACTCAATCCAGCCTCTAGTGTGTCAAATAATGCTTACTCCTTGAGAATCCAATCAGAATTGTTTAAACTACCTGAGGCCCAGATCAAAGGGAAAGTGGAGGTCACAGAATCAGATGAGGGACAAATATTGTGGACTGGACCAGGAGGGTTAACCATACCATCAAGAGGTGAGCGGTATGCAGTGTGCAAGGTAGAAATGGAGAAACAACTGAGGAAAGACATTTTTCTTCTTGAAGCATCCAAGGATAGCCACCTTCCAGCTGGAATTCTGGTTCCACCTACTGTTCTTCATTCTTCTGACATGAATGTAGATAGTTTCAAACTACTGGTGTGCAATGACACCTCCCAAGATATTACCATACCCATGGGAACGGTGATAGCCAAAGTATTTCCCACTGACACTGTCATAGTAGCGCAAGGAGTTCAGACTGGGGCCAAAAGATTAGACCCAAAAATCTTTAAGTTTGGTGACTCGCCAGTTCCAGCCAATTGGAAAGCAAGGTTAAGAGAGAAGCTGTCGGAGCGAGGAATGGTGTTTTCTGTGACTGAATGGGATGTAGGGAGAGCTAAAGACGTAAAACATACCATACGACTAAATGATTGTAGACCCTTTCGCGAGCGATCGAGAAGAATTGCACCAGCGGACATCGATGATGTTAGGCGGCATTTGAAAGATCTACTGGCAGCCGGGATTATAACTGAATCCAGAAGTCCGTATGCTTCCCCAATAGTCATTGCCCGGAAAAAGAATGGAGCCATCCGAATGTGTATTGATTATCGGACATTAAATGCTAGAACCATCCCTGACCAATACACAACCCCTAGGATAGAGGACGCTTTAGATTGTTTGTCAGGGAGTAAGTGGTTTTCTGTCTTAGACTTACGCAGTGGATATTACCAGATTGAGATGGCTGAGGAGGACAAAGAAAAGACTGCGTTCATCTGTCCTCTGGGCTTCTACCAATTTGAACGTATGCCACAGGGTGTGACTGGGGCTCCAGCCACTTTTCAACGCCTAATGGAAAAGGCTGTTGGAGACATGAATCTCCTCCAAGTTATCGTGTACTTGGATGATATTATTGTCTTTGGACGGACGTTAGAAGAACATGAAGAGAGGCTGTTGAAAGTGCTGGATAGACTACAAGAGTATGGTCTAAAAGTGTCCATTGACAAGTGTCAATTCTGTCAGCCGAAAGTCAATTATGTGGGGCACGTTGTATCTGCAGCAGGAGTATCTCCAGATCCTGAAAAGGTGAAGGCTGTCATTAACTGGAAAATGCCCATTGATTTGAAGTCTTTGAGATCTTTTCTCGGATTTTGCGGGTTTTACCGTAGATTTATCAAGAACTACTCTGCGATAGTAAGACCATTGACTGAGTTAACTAAAGGATATCCTCCTGTAAAGGGTCAACGCAAAATGACCCCAAACGGAAAATACTACCAAGAATCTGAGCCATTTGGTGAAAGGTGGGATAAGGCTTGCACAGATGCTTTCCATCACATTATTCATTGCCTCACACATGCTCCAGTACTTGCCTATGCAGATCCCATTAAGCCGTACATATTACATGTGGATGCAAGTTTGAGTGGACTGGGAGCTGTGCTGAACCAAGAATACCCAGAAGGGTTAAGGCCAGTTGCATATGCAAGCCGAAAATTGAGTACAGCTGAACAGCATTACCCGATACACCAGTTGGAGTTTCTAGCATTAAAATGGGCAATAGTTGACAAATTTCATGATTATTTGTACGGCGCAAAATTCACGGTTAAGACTGATAACAATCCCTTGACTTACGTGCTAACAAGTGCTAAACTTAATGCCACGGGTCATAGGTGGTTGGCTGCCCTAGCTACTTACGATTTTGATCTCCAGTACAAACCGGGTCGACACAACATAGATGCTGACATCTTGTCAAGATATCCTATGTCCACAGATGTGCCAACTGAATGGATTGACATCCCAAGGTCAGGTGTGAAGGCTATCTGTCAGCTCGCAGATACTACATCTGATGAAGAATCTTGCAGAAGGCTAGTAGATCAGTTAGGGATTCCTTCAGAAGGTATTCCTCATGCATATGTCTGCCCTATACAGTTGGAACTGGAGCATAAGACGCAGTTGTCCAATTTAGACTTGCAAATTGCTCAAGAGCAGGATTCCATCATTGGACCGGTGAGACAGGAAGTCAAAAAAGGGAAAGTGCTCACAGCTGCTAAGAACTCAACGCTTCCTGAATCTCTGTTGAGACAACAAGGAGACAAATTAACGATTCGCCACAATCTATTGTATAGAGTCATTAAGAGCCCCTGCGGAAAGGAGATTCAACAGTTAGTTCTCCCGAAAGAATACAGATTTCAAGTATTGCATTCTCTTCATGATGAGTCTGGCCATCTTGGAATTGAGAAGACCACAGAGCTGTGTAGAAATCGTTTCTATTGGCCACGTATGAATACAGAAGTGGAGCAGTACGTAAAAAATTGTGGACGATGCATTGCAAGGAAAACATTACCCCAAAGATCTGCTTACCTGAATCATATCACCAGTAGTGGACCAATGGACCTAATTTGCATTGACTTCCTTTCCATTGAACCAGACTCTAAAGGGATTTGCAATGTTCTGGTTATGACTGATCATTTCACTCGCTATGCCCAAGCGTATCCAGCAAAAGACCAAAAAGCAATAACTGTAGCTAAAATTTTAGTTGAGAAGTTTTTTGTGCATTATGGTCTGCCTGCCCGCATTCATTCCGACCAAGGTCGTGATTTTGAGAGCAAGCTTATCAAAGAGTTGCTGGGAATCTTGGGAATTCGTAAGTCCAGAACATCCCCTTACCATCCTCAGGGAGACCCACAGCCTGAGCGGTTTAACCGCACTCTTCTTTCTATGCTGGGAACGCTAGATCCGGCCAAGAAAAGCAAATGGAGTCAGAGTATTAGCCAATTAGTACACGTATATAACTGTACTAAAAATGAAACAACTGGGTACTCCCCGTATTATCTGCTGTTTGGGAGAGAGGCTCGGCTTCCTGTGGACATACAATTTGGGACTTCATCGGAAGGTGAAAGTGGTCTGAAACATCACCAGTATGTTGAAGGTGTGAAAAAAGATTTACAACATGCATACCAGCTAGCAGTGGAAAATTCTCTGAAGACACAGCAGAGAAATAAAAGGCTCTATGATCGTAGAGTAAAACATCAAATTCTGGAGAAGGGAGATCGAGTACTTATCAAGAATCTTGCATTAACTGGGAAGCATAAGTTAGTGGATCGCTGGAATTCCCTCCCTTATATTGTTCAGGAGAAATTGCCAAACTTGCCGGTTTACAGACTGAAACCAGAAGCGGGTACTGGAGGTATAAGAACATTACACAGGGATCATTTGCTACCTATAGGAGAAAGTGTGAGAGTAAACTTACCTAATCCAAGAAGTGAAGTTCCGGCACAACGGGTAACAAGGTCCAAAGCTGAACAAAAAACCCAGAACACCAGATGAAAGACAAAGACATGAGAGGGAAAGATATTGAGTCTGAAGTAATAGTGTCTGACAGTGAAAATAGCATGGATGAATATTATCCAGGTCAACAAAAGCCATCATTTGACAGAATGCTCATTTCTTCATTGGCATCGGATAAAAACACTGTAACATACAGAGCTACTCAAAGCCCTACTCATTTGGAAATGACAGAAGAACATACAGAGCATGAAGAGGGGAGTACTGCTTTAACAGCTTCTGAATGTATTGGAGGTCTAGGGATTTGTGGGTGGAGGCAATCCGTTCAGAAGTACCTCAAGAGTAGAGGAAAGTGAGAGAAGAGAACCCCGTCCCAGGAGAGAAGTGAAACCTGTGAAGAAACTAAGTTATGATGAACTGGGGAAATCCACAGATAGGCCCTTAACACTAGCATATAGGGTATGGTGGTAACTGTCCAAAGTCCTTCCAGACAAAGTTCATGTAGCACAGTATGGTGTCATCCCTTAGCTAAGTGTAGTTTATGTGCTAGTTGGTGTACTGACTACAAACCCAAAAGCTCTATTGAATATGTAGGGGACAGAGAAACTCATGGGGACATGAGAACATTAGGAGGGGGGAGAGTGTAGCCCAGCTAGGGTTTTTATTATCTCCTAAATGTTTAATTTTTAATATGTAAATGTTTCTGACTTTTCAAGGGTTAAACATAAACAGTATGTGGATATTTATGTGTGCTGCAATTTCATTTGAATTAATGTTATGTAGATTACAGTCAAGTTTATGTGAGGTGTACATGTCTCAACATGTGGGTTTGATCAGCATGTATGTTTTTTTATTTGTGATTGGACATTAGTCTACTTGCTCCCGCCTATGTGTGGGTATTGATCATTTCGATTGGGAGAGAGGCGAGCGAGAGATCGAGGCAGACCGGAAAGAGATGTCGCATTTTGTCTCTGGTGATTTCGAGAGAAAATATACCCAAATAACTGCTGACTAAGTGGTCAAAGAGTATATTTAGTATCCAGAAAGTGTTAAAGAACGTTTCTGTAATTTGTTTGATTTGTTATACTTTGACTAAGAGTTTAAACGGACTTATGTTACTGCTGCTATGTGCACTGTAATCTCTTTTTTTCTTTTTTTACGTCGAGTAAAATCTACTCGCTGCATCTGAGTTCATAAATCGTTCCGAGGAAGACGAGTACATTACGAGGAACCAGATAGCGTTCTAAATCCCCTCGTGGTTTAGAATTCCTCTGGCATCGCGGGATTCCTAATCATTCAGCGGACAGCTGGTGAGACTGCAGACGCATACGGAGTGTCCAACGTGATCGGTAGATCGGCGTGTCGAAACGGGAAGACTCAGGTACATTTGTTTGTTTATTTAGCTCTTTGGAGCGAAGAGGCCATTTGTTGGTTTTCACGGCCACACCGTTCTCAAGCAACGACACAGGCCTGCAACAGGTTGGGTTTTTTAAAGCTGTGAGTGTGGGCCCACAATACATATTTTTCATTTAATTTGCTCTTTGATTTTCTCTGATTGTATTTTCCATTTGATTTTGAGATTGTATTATAGATCCAAAGGGGACTATATTACTGTTTTTTTTTCAGATACAAAATTTGAATATTGATGAGTATTATATTGGGATTTCTGATCTAAGAGGATAAAAGGTGATTTTGGTGTGAAAGGAAATACAAAACAGGCATTTAAGAATTTCATTTAATTCTTTTTATTTGTTTATCTTTTATTTGAATTCCATTTATTTAAATACATTTATTTATTTTTTACAATATTTCATTATTTCATCTGTTCTTTGTTAATAAAATCACTTGTTAATTGACAAGACCTTACTTTTTTTGTGATTTCATATAATAGTGTTGCAGAAAAATAATCACTTAACATCTTCATTTAAGAAGGGTGATCAGGGGGAAAACAGGAAGTAAATTAACTTAGTCGAGAGACACATTATTAGAACCCGGTGCTCCACCCATCAAGGAATAGGGTAGGGGGCGCTACATAAATATTTGTATTTTTATTAGGCGGCCTATTATAATTCGCCAAACTGCCCAACTATTTCACTTCAGCGCCGCATTTCAAACACACACACACAGTGTGCACACGCAAAAGAGGGTTAGAGCTTTTCACTGAAGAAATTATAACGCTTTGACTCGGATAACTCGTTAAATCCATGAAATGAAAGAGATAGAAAACGAGGAGTTGGTGTCCCACACATTAAATGGCTTCTACACAACAACACGCTCTTCTCATACATGAGAGATTATTTCTTTCTTTTCTTTAATTACAAATAAAGAAAAATAATAACAAGAGTGAACTTATCATCCATAGTGGTTCTCACGTGGTCCTTCTCTTAAAGACTGATCACTTATAACACACACTATGTGGTGATGTAGAAGGACTATGTGAGAACCAGTATGAATGATAAGTTCGATGTGCCGCCTCGTTATTATTTTCATGCACTCCGCACTATAATGTGATGCATGCAAAATACAGAGTTTTGGCCGTGTCAATGTCTCCATCCACAAACAGATGTACATCGTCATTCATCGTACATCAATTCAACTTTACTACAAATATATCAACTTACCTGTTTTGAATACTTTATATTTGACATGTTCATTTATGTCTAATATTAGTTTTTAAACTGTTGGACTTTAAATTAAATCTACTATTGATTTTCACCGTTGTCTGATTTTGCAGAAGATTTAGACTGATAACTTCCGTGCACAGATGCAGCATATGTGACGGTGATATGACAGTTGCGTCTGACTATATATGAACTAGCTTTTATTAATGCAGTATTTTTATAGTTAACATTAGTTTATCAGTATGTTTGAAAGTATATTTTTTTGATTATTGGTGATTCCATAGGCTGTCTCTCACACACCTGCACGGTTTAAAACACCCAATAGTTCTGCTATGACAAGAACAAAGAGTCTCTCTCTTGCTCCACACATGCACGATAATATTGTGTATCATGGATCTCACGGGCTAACCATATGACGAACTAAAAATAACCATATCGCCCAACACTATGGATTTGCTTGGTTTGGACACATGCATGTTCAATGAGAACAAGCAGAAATCACTGGCGATGCTGTTCACGGCTTGTTCTCATTCCTAAAGTCACACACTGCATTTATTTATTGAGCGTGAAATGAAAGTGTTTGGGTATAAAAATCAATTTGCCAAAGCAGTTGGTGATTCTGTGATTTGTCACACATTACATAAGACTCATAGAGATGTATATGTTTGCCACGCAAAAAGTTTACACCGTCTGCAAAGGTGTATTTTGGCTAGAATAGCTATTGCCCATTTGTAAGTGGCTTTGGATAAGTGTCTGCAAAATGACTAAATGTAAACGTAGTTCATACTTTCCCTCAATTTTAACCAATCAATCACAGTGGATCATTGGCACTCCTAATTTAGATTGTATGAGTGTCAATGGTCCATTTGAGAGATAGGTGGCAGTAATCCACTTATAAATCGGTGATACGCCATAAAGCAAGAAGAAGAAGAAGACGCCTCATGTGCCTGCTGCCGAGAATGCACTCAGTAGAATCCTAACCGTTCAGTTTGGACATTGCATGAATTGTTGCATTGTTTTTTGCCTCTACAAATCATTGTTTCCACACAAGCCACAGGGTTTAATTTGTTTCTGTTTGTGTATGTTTTTTTAAATATTTTTTATTGTATCTTTTAGCCGTTATACCTATCTACTTCCATTATAAGACTGATAGACTTCAACGGTCTACAACTTCAATCCACTACATCTTGGATGCCCTGGCAGATAAACATTTTTAAATCATTTTTGGGTGAACTGTCCCTTTAAATTTCATATTGTTTGTAATTATTTTTTGTGGTCTTGTCTGGTTTTCAATAAGATTGGAAACATATTATGTGTATCTTAATTGGGTAAGTGTTAATCGTTGTTCTGGTTTCAAAATAATCACAAAATGTTATACTTCATATCAAATATTTTGAGTATATTTTTTTAATATTAAAATAAATAATTCTAGACTTTAATATACATATTTTATATAATACTTTATGTATAAATGATTATTAATACATATATGAACAGAAATAACTTTAAACTTTAAATAACTTTCATATAAATACTTTGTAATATATAATATTGTAATATTTATATATGAAATGTTAATATCAATAAATGTATACTTTTTAAATATTGTATAGAATAATTGTATATTTTAATATCAATATTATATAATAACTCATATAAATAATATACCTTTGTTTCAAAGTATCAAATACATGAAAACAGTGGTGACATTATTTGTTGTTTATCGCATGTTTTGTGTATTTCCAGCAGCTCCAGTGTGTTTCAGACGTGTGGGAAACGCCACATCCATCACTGAATGGTCTCCACAGACTCGATCCCTGCACACCCTCGGGATGGGCGCAGGCTGTTTGTTTTGTGCGTGTGCTGGATTTATCACTCCCTCGCAGGACTTTAGATGGATCGTAATCCCAGCAGGACTGACTGCGGGCGCTGCACGGCTAATTGGATTTTTTTCTACCATGGAGAATCCAATCACAGTCGGGCCCGTTCAATTTTACTAACCCGCACTTTTAACCAGCCCAGATAAACTCTGGAGTGAGTTTACCTCCTACTGCACTGGATGTTTTCACTCCCATGGCACACAAATCAAATAAGTGGAAATGAAAGCGTGTGAGCATCTGTTAGGTGTGTCGGAAACACAGAGCCGGTGCATTTAATAAAGACAGCAGCTTACGTTACAGGTGAACAAAACCAGCATCTCTAGTTACCCTGAGAGGGGTGTGTGAGACCTCAGCCTTTCACAGACAAACTGGATCTATAGTATCCAGATCCGCCTTCCTCTGGACCCCTATGGAGATTCCCAGGAGAACAGATTAGAGCCGGAAAACAGAGCTGAAGGGAATCCCTCGACACTAATGAGAAACCTACAATTAATACACAAGCACTGGTGAAAATACTTAAAATGTCTGTACAGTCAGAATATAAGAGGATGGTGCAGGACTCTGATCACAAACCCTCTAGCAACCACCCACACACCCTAGCAACCGCACAGCACTGTGATAAAACCACCAGTAAAAACACACGAGAATCATATGGAAGTAAAGTTTGCACGAACGGTGCTCACATCTTCAGAAAATGTACATACAATAAATAAATAATAAATAAAAATCTTTAGCAATATGTCTATACAAAAATGCATATCACAATTTTTTTTTTTAAATAGAAAACTCAGAACAAAAATATCAAATCAAATTTTCTTCAGAAAAGAAAAAAACTAAAACTTAAGTTGTTAAAAATACATATTAAAAATCCTTCAGCTATAAATATTTTTTATTAAATAGATAATTTATATTTTTTTATATATCAAAAAATTTATTCAGGAAAATGGAAAATGTCTTTCAGATATATATATATATATATATATATATATATATATATATATATATATATATATATATATATATATATATATATATATATATATATATATATAATTCATTTATTTTTTTGAAAATTGTATGCATATTTTAACTGAATAGATTTATATTTTTATTTCACGATGTAAATCCCATTTCATAAAGTAAAAAAAAAAAAAAAAAATCCAATTACCTTAAGACATCACCTTTAATTCGTCCTCCAGTGATTCTGAAAAGGTTTACCCAAGACGTGTTTAAACTCAGGGTAACAGACAGACGGCCAAAACCCAGCAAAGAGTGAGAGCTAAATGGTAGGCTTTAGGCGTTCAGAGCAGAGGATCATGGTCCTAATCTCACTGTGTCCGTGGGATTGTTCATTTCTCCAGCTGTCTTTAACTCTCTGCTTATCTGAACTCGTCTGAGATCACATCTGTAAGCATACGGAGCAACAGACTCTCAAAATAAAGAATCTGAGTGACAGATGAAAAGAAAAAGCTGATAATGTGCTCTGTGCAGTAAATCTGATCTACTGTATGTGCTCACGCTAACACAGCTGTTCACAAAAGACGCTCCGCTTCATTTCATCTGATCTGAGCAGAACAACTGCATTTACACACCAGGAAGAAAACTAAATAACAAAAACATCTTCTAAGAATGTTTAGCTGTCATTCCCACTAGGTTATGAAAGTGTTACTGACATCTCAGAGATTCAGTTTGCATCTCAGCTAGTTATAAATCCATAAAAGTTCTGGTTCGATCACTCTTTAAAACATGCTAAAGACAGGTCAGACCAGACGTGTGCGATATTACAGCACAAAATACATACACTCAACAAAATGGTGTAGAACTGCTCAAGTTTTACAAATAATAACAAAGAAACAGCAAATAAATGCATTATATTAAAGTGAAATTTTGAGTCTTTCCAGTAAAATAGTCTATTCTCTGATAAGCTCTAATAATAAATAATTGTTTACAGTGTGATTCCAGATCAACATGCAGATTTAGCGTCATTATGACCGATTATAATTATTACGGGTAATTATATTCTAATCTTTTACCTCAAGACTTTACTTCACACTAGCAAACAACCGCTTTATGTTCTGTGCGTCTCTGACAAACATTAACAGACGGTTAAGAGAGTGAAAGAGTCAGAGCTGGAGGTGTTTCTCTTCATGTCATACTGATGAATTACAGCAGCACAGCAGAGAATAAACACACACACACACACACACAAGGGCTGTCTGAACTGAGGAAAATAAAGGTTCTTCTTAAAGACCCCTGATGTTTTCTAATGTGCTATAAACCAAGACACTGACCTGAAGAACCTCTAATGAAACACTATGAACATCATCTAGGAATCAACAAGAATCATATTGTAAATACAGAATATTCAGCCAAAACTGGATTACTAACAACTAACAAATGTTCATTGCTTTAGTTGTGTTTATCATTTGAAAAATATGCTGTATAAATAATGAGATTCAGATTAATCTCTAAAGGCTCCACAGGTGAATTTTAGCTAGCTTGTATTTTTAGCTTGTTTTGCATTATGTTTTTTCTGAAATGTTCCGTTTAAAAACACACAAGGCCTTATATGAAAAAATCTGCACTAATTTGCAAGCATTTCAGGAAAATAAAACTAAAAGTAGGATAAAACCAGATTCAAAATTCTTGTTTGATTTTCGTGACATTTGTACAGAAGGGATTTTGGATTTCTCTTTTTATCACTCCATAAATCAGAAAATACTGTGAACAGACAGAAACAAATTAATATGCTTAATAAAATGTTGTATAAATCAACAAACAAACAAACCCCTCAGTAAAATCCTTCAGAAGTTTTGGTGTTTGTCAGTGCTGCTGAAGTGGAGAAACAAACTTTTAAAGATATGGAAAGAAATTGAAATCTACAGATGTAAATAGATAAAGTGCAATAAAACAGAGTCTTAAATGTGTATTTTAGATGTTTTCTTTCCACTTCTTAAAGAAGACATGATATGGAAGCAGTGCAATTAAGCAGTGCTCTGGCAGAAGTGACTTCTCCAAGCTAAAGCACCGAGCGCAGATCAAGGCTCGTCCAGGACTGATCTGAGAGCTGTGCGGTCGGGTTCTTCAGTGTGAATGTGAATGTGTCACAGATGACACACTGAATTAGGCTCCTGCAGAACAGCACTAATACCTATTGTCCTCACGCCTGCTCTGATTGGCCCGTTCGAACCCCTGGAGTCACATGACCTCCTAGCTCTCTCCTGATTGATGTGTGGAGGGTTTTTTATTTGATTCAGTTTTAATGTGCTGATTTTAATGGGTTTTTGACCTCAATCTCTCATAAGCGTTTCCAAGCCCAGACGAAGATTAGAGGAGGGAGATTATGATTTAGCCAGCAATGGAACAACACAACAAGACCTGCATTGTTACCCGCCGACATCATGTATTTTATAGCTTAATACTGTAAACTTTGAGCAAAAGTGTCCTCAGAGCAGCTGGTGTTGGCCTCATTAGGAGGTTCCCAGGATTGTGAAGAAAGGCTGATTGGTCTCAGCGCAGGAGAGAAAGCAGGAGAGAGCGAGCTGTCAGCCGCTCTGGATTAAAACCCCTCGCTGTTCACGTGTGAAGGCACACAGCGGTAAACACGAGGTGTTTTCTTCCCGCTGCGTTTCGCTCCATCTGTAATCTGAGATCTTCCCTATAGAGTCCATCTGTCCATCTGCACTACAGCTCAATAACACAAACAGCAAGAGCCTGGACCGACCCTAAACACTGCATCAATGACTATTCTGCTTACTCTAAATTATTCATTATGAATCTAGGACATGTTCAGTTTGGTCAGACATCTACTAGGGGTTCTGTTGAATATGTATTTATTTGCTTGGTTATCGTTAAGAGAAGATCTTATGCAGCACTGAAAATAATTTAGTGTTGGATTCAATTTTCACTCAGAAATTGCTAGTAAATTTCACAAATAAAGGAAGTAAAAAAGTTGTTGTTGTTGTAAAATATACTCCAATAGTGTTATTTGCAACTTAACAAAACAAAACAAATGTTCAATGCCTTATTTCTTCATTCAATGAATTTAGCGTGTACTAATGCCAGTACACACTTATACATACTTAAAATGTAGGTTTAAAATTTAGATAAAGCCATTTCAAGTCAAAACTTAAAATAAAGTAAGCAATATGTTTACAGCTATAAATAAAACAGTATTATTACAGTAGGCTACATTTTACAGGAATATGGGTTTACTGTTTCAGTCTTTCCACTTCAAAATGTCACATTTAATGAAATGTATTATATTACTTATTAATTTATTTATTTTGGAATTAATTTATAAAGTTACTAGCCATTTCTGAGTATTTTTTATGTTTTTGTGTGTATTTATTCATCTCATTAATTTTACTTGGTGATATGGATTTCTTTATGTATGAACTTCTTTGGAAATGTGCATGAAGAATAAATAGTTGTTGTTTTTCAGACAGATCGAGGCTGTTTGACTCATGGAGAACAGTCTGTAGATGAAACGCTGCATGAAGCTGCACTGCTGTGTTTGCTGAGCCATTAAACCACACAAGTGGGCCGAGTGTGTGTGTGTGTGTGTGTGTGTGTCTCGGGCCTCTCAAGATTATGCAAATGTGAGGAGGATTTGGCGAGGCTGAACTGAGCATGTCTGTGTGTTGTTGTGAATTCTCACACTGCAGATATATTCTGATCATGATCTGCTCATGTTCTCCAGTCACAGTCTGTTTAAACACTAAACCTTCATCAGCACAGAACACAAACACAATCACTTTTATACTAGTGCACTCGTTCTGCCTCACTGGTACACTTCACAGCTCAAATATCAAATACATTTGGACATTTAATTGTAAATTGATTAATATTTTTTATTTTTTTATTAATGTTTCATTAAGTTTTTAGAGTATAAACTGGGGCTTTGTTCAAGAAATGAGCTAGATGTGTTATAAATGTGAGAAACAGTTCTGCTGGAGAATGACTGACGGTACAGGACTGATGCTCATGTTTGCAGGCGATGGGTCAGACGTGGTCTGGACACTGAAGCATCCGTCACACAGAGGTCACACGGAGTGCAGCGGTGCATGCTGGGAAAGAGGACATTCCTGAGCCCCGTCTCCCAAACCCTCCTACTGAAGATAAAGAGGAGAACAACGAGACGCAGCAAACAGACCGTCTTTGTCCCGCGCTTCCCCCCGTCCTGAGATCTCTCTCTCTCTCACACACACACACACACACACACACACACTCGAGTCCTGTCTCTGTGTGTGTCCTCTGTAGCTGATAGGAGCACAACATCACAGCGTCCGTCTGATTAACCTCAAACACACACACACACACACACACACACAGGACAGTAATACTCCATCCTGATTGGTCACTCAGCTCTGATAACTGATCGTCTCACTGTTAGTGTCACGGTTCAGATAATCAAACCCTTCACACTTACATCATTAGCTCATGTCCATCTATTGGTTTATTGGTGAAGTGTGTGTGTAATAAGATCGAATGTCCAGTCAGTTGGTCAGATTTCACTGATTATGCTCATAACCTGATATAAAAACTGATCAGATCTCACATCACATGATCTAATGGACACAGATTATCTGCACGAGTGCAAATGCAATATTATACAACAGTTCGATAAACAAGCATTAATAAAGTTCCATTTCTCACACTATATTGTCTGATTGTGCTCTATTTGACAAACAAGATAACAGTGTGTTACTGAATGACTCCATGGTTTTGAACGAATCAATGATTCAGTCATCGGCTCATACAGACAATGGGTGGTGCGTAAGGAATCAAACACGTCTCTAATACACAGTCTGAGAGAACAACAAGAGCACAGAGTAGGACCGAATTCACCAGAACACAAGTAATACCTTCTTATTCAAAACGAGTATTTTGCATGAATCATGATTCAGTGATTCACTCATAAACAGAGGCACTTGATTCTTGAACAGGAACGGTCTCGTAGCAACTAACACTCCTGCTGTAATATTAATATGCATTAATATGCTTTCAAAGATGCCCGAAAGAGGTTTTATAATCAGATGCAGAACAGATGCAGTTATTGAGAAGCAGCCTGAATCAGACGCAGAAGAGAAGTAATGTGAACATGATGATCATGGATGCAGAGAATATGAACTCTCATCTGTATTAAAGCTCATTAATGATGAAAACAGAGATGAACCGCTGAGACGCTGAACTAATGATGCACCAGAACACAAACACATCACGCAGTGAACTATCAGACACGACTGAGTCTGAGCTCATCATCCAGAAACCATTCTACCAGCAGAGACGCTTTCAACTGATCACAGCGACAGAAGAGACATTTATCATGTTACAGATGATTTATATTTACTTCTTCTGAACTCTGTGTTCATATGTGAATCATGAAAAATAAAATATATCAGTTTGCACAGAAATATTGAGCAGCACAACTGTGTTCAACACTGATAATAATCAGAAATGTTTCTTGAGCAGTAAATGATCATATTATTCTGATTTCTGAAGATCATGTGACACTGAAGACTGGAGGAATGATGCTGAAAATACAGCGGAGCATCACAGAAATACATTACACTTTAACACAGATTCACACAGAAAACAGATGATTTACTCTAGAATATTATTTCACAATTTGTACAGTTTTTACTGTATTTTTCAATCAAATAAATGCATCCCTGGTGATCAGAACAGAATCTTTATGACACTGCTACTGTATGTACAGTATATATTCTGAAGCTCATAGAAGGCTGAATATATTCATGTGTGTGTGTGTGTGTGTGTGTGTGTGTGTGTGTGTGTGTCAGCTCAGTTCAGCTCAGTTCCTATCTGTGTAGAATCTGTGAGGATATTTTTAGACATGAAAAACCAAACCCATGCAGGAGAAGGAGAGATCTGCTCCAAACACTTGAAGTGGTTTCTAGAGCAGGATTTGGTGACAAAAGTAGGCCAAGCGGAGCTCACAAATCACCTCGCTGATGAAAATATGAATATGACACACAGAGAGAGGAATCAGTGATGACATCAGGACTCTGCGTGTGTGTGTGTGTGTGTGTGTGAGTTATTGTCATCTTCAGCGTCAGAATACCCAGCATGCCTCAGCAGCCCACGGCTGGAATAAACAGCATTCACGTCCTACGACACGCTTCTTTCCCACGACGCTTCGCTCATCTCACACACACACACACACGTGTCTGCGTACTGCGGCCCATCTGCTGCTGACGGAAGAAGATTCTCTCAAACACAGACTGGTTCTGTCCCAGATACTCTCCGTCTGACCGGAGACATGACGGTTGAGCTGCTATTGTCAGCACACAATAGAGATCGCGCTCATCAGCAGTCCATTAATTAGGAGATGTGACCCACTCATGGAATCTGTGTGTGAGAGTGTGTGAGAGTGAGAGAGAGAGTGTATGTGAGAGTGACAGAGTGTGTGTGTGAGAGAGAGAGTGTGTGTGAGAGAGAGTGTGTGTGAGTGTGTGTGTGTGTGTGAGTGAGTGAGAGAGAGAGTGTGTGTGTGTGTGTGTGTGTCTAAACATGAACATGACACCCTCCACATTTGAAAATGTCCTTATAAAAAAAATAAAAAAAAAACTGTAAATATATATAAAACATTTGAATTTTACGATCTAAATTAAGGTAATAAAGAATGAAGAACAATTTAGTATAGTACATTAAATAAATAAAGAAAACTTAATATATATCACAAAATGTATTTTTAAATGACTATTATTAAAGTAGTTATTAAATAATTATGAAAAACATTAGACAACTATTTTTATTATTTTTATTATAATATATAAGATTCTACAATACATCTTTTATAAAAATTATTTCATATAATTAATCAAAAATAAACCTATTTTCACTAGATTTTTTTTCTTTATTTTTTACTATAAATAAACCCTTTATTATATTATAAACCCTTTATATCTCTCTGTCTTATATTATATTATATATATATATATATATATATATATATATATATATATATATATATATATATATATATAGATAGATAGATAGATAGATAGATAGATAGATAGATAGATAGATAGATAGATAGATAAAAAGTGAATAAACAAAATCATTGCACTAACTCGGGCACTAACTGAAATAACACTGTTGGTTTTTACATTAAATCTGGAGAAAAAATGAGGCCATAAATGAAAATAATCCCATAACACCTGACTCAAAGCGCGCGCGCGCGTGCCCGCGCTGCACCTGCTCGCGTCACCTGAACACATCACAACTACTACAGCATCATCACCACATTACACAACACAACTCAACACAACATCATCATCACATTACACACCTCAAAACAACACTGGGTATTACAGTCAGATATTATATTTCATAACATTCTGTCCCCGTCCGACTCAATCCGATTAATAAACGAGACGAACTCACATTAATAAGAGAAAATAAGAGCGAAATATCACCTGAAACCACCACATCTGAGAACATTAGCTTATAAATGATCATATCTCAGATAATGTAGCTCATAATCATGTGAGGAGCGAGACATGAGCGATTCTGACACACACATGTTCAGTCCCGCGGTCCCGCGCGCGTTAAACTCCGGGAGAACACTGCGATTAAAGCCAGTGTGTGATCACAAACAGCAGCCACTGACCTGATAAACCCGCTCTGCTCTGCTCTGCTCCGGGCTGCGGTTCCGGTACCGTGGCTGTCTCTGTCTCCGACTGCGGGACTCTCCGGTGATCTCGGGTGCGCGCCGCCGCGGGGACGCGCAGGGCTCAGCTGAACTGGGACCAGCAGCACACACACACACACACACACACACACACAGGGAAGCGGATTCAGTGTGGAATATAAAGAGGAGGGAATGATACAGATTCCACTACATCAACACTCATGTCTGCAGATCTCGGCACATACATATAATGACGACACAATCCACATGGAACCCAATGTATCCAATGTATCAACATAATGAGAATGTTACCTTTGAATCTTCTCTGAAACAAGTAACAGTTTGAAAGGTTAGATGAGCTAAACCTTTTAGATTAAAATCATTCCATGAATGATGTACAAATAACATATTTGTACTTTAACATTATTAAAGACCGGATAACAACGAGAAATGTTCTATTAATGTTATTTTACGCATTTTTGATCCTAACTGAGAATGCACTGCCATTACGTTCTGAACATAGTTTTACCCTCAATAATACAGATGATTTATTGTGTGTATATGTTCAGTGAGGATGTGATCTTCATCTGAGGACAGTGATCCTCATCAGTGATGATGTAAAACTCCAGTTTCAGTGTCACTGGACATTTCCCGTCTGAGATCAGAGCACCCTAAACACCATCAGACACAGATGAAGGACTGATGTCACTGCGACAGATGAATGAAGAGAACAGATGAGAGAAGCAGAAATCAGCTGAGCGCATGAGTCTACATCAACAAAGCCCTTGCAGGATTTATACAAACAGAAGATAAAGCTTTATCTTTACTGCTGCCCTTCAGAAGCTATGAAACACAAGATAAAGTCATAATTTACACTGATGACCATTCAGTTCAAAGGTTCACTAACCCAAAAGGAAAAGAAATATCAGCATAAGTTTTCTTCCATATTAGAATCCCCACTGAAGAAGAAGAAAAAAAAAGTGTCATACATCCAGGTAGAAAAAGAAGAAGAAAACTATATATATATATATATATATATATATATATATATATATATATATATATATATATATATATATATATATATATATATATATATATAGGGTAATGATTCACGTCTATATTTAAACTTTAGCTGAGGAAAAATAAATAACTTCCACGTTGTTTGATTGGATAAATGAAGAAACAATCTTTTTATCACTCCATGAATCAGAAAATGCTCTCAACAGACAGAAACAAATACATTAGGACTGGGTTTTTAGGAGTAAAATGTTGTATAAATCTGTGTGAATATAATAGAAGCTTTCAGAATAATGAGAGGAATAAAACACTGGTATTGCATGTAGTTTCTTGACTTAAAACAAATAACTGAACACTTCTATTTGATTATTCAGCAGATGTAGGTCTTATGGCAACACCACTTCCTCTTTCCATTAGCTACAGACTGATACATACAGATAAACCAGAGCGAAGTGAGTGTGAGACACAAAACAGGCCTCCAGATGTTACCAGATATCATTACAGACATTAGAGCAAGATTCCCAAATCTTCCAGCTTTCCCAGCATGATCTCCATGTCTGTAGCTGTCAGCAGAGGCAGACTGTAGTGGAGGATTGCTTTACTCAAAATAATGTTTTTCTTTGGAAAACTTGACTTCATTCCAAAGCATAACGTCATACTGCACTACATTTCATAATTAAAAGTTGTTGTTAGTTTTACCTTCAGCACTTTAAAACAGTAAAGTGACATACAGCCAAGTATACGTGCTCTGCATTTAACTCATCCAAAGTGCACACACACATACAGCAGTGCACATACACACACACACACACACACACACACATACAGCAGTGCACATACACACACACACACACATACATACACACACACACATACAGCAGTGCACATACACACACACACACACTTACACACACACACATACAGCAGTGCACATACACACACACACACCCAGAGCAGTGGGCATCATTTCTGCTGAGGCGTCAAGGGAAATGTTGGATGTTTCGGTGTCTTGCTCAAGGGCTCCTCAGTCGTGGTATTACCGGCTCGAGACTCAAACCCACAACCCTAGAGCTAGGAGTCAAACTCTCTAACCACATGGCCACGACTTCCCCGTAGTAGTACAGAATGTGTTCAGATAGAGGAAAGAGCTGCTAGATTAACCCAGGGATCTCCAACCCTGCTCCTGGAGAGCTATCATCCTGCAGACTTCAGTTCCTGCCCTGCTCCCACACACCTGTCTGCAGGTATCAAGTCTGAACACACTGATCAGCTGGTGCAGGTGTGTGTGACTGGGGTTGGAGCTTAAATCTGTAGGACAGTAGCTCTACAGGAGCAGGGTTTAGACCCCTGGAGTAACCTGAACTAGTTCATAATCAAAACTTTAAAAGTTAGAACTACAGCAGAAAGTGAGTGCTTCGTAATTGAGCTTTGCAACATTAACATGAGTTACCAATGTTACCTCCTTGCGTTGTATTAATGTCTCTTTATTTGTTACAGTGTGCTTATCATACCCAAAGTTGGGGAAAGGGACAAGTAGAAGGTTGCGTGACATACATTGTGCACTATAGTAATAGACACAATAGTTCAGGGGCAAGCTCCACCCGCTGTATATTTTGCCTTTTGATAATTGGTGTAGGGCAAGTAGTGCATCAAGGATGCAAGAACTCTTCTCCTTTTCATGGTTTTTCTTTTTGCAGGTTAGTGGTTGGGTCAGTAGGTAGCTTGGTTTTTCTTTTTGGTTATTTCTTTGATTTGGAACCTGCCCGCTTCCCTTCTCCAATTCTCTTCCAGTTACCCATCTTGTGTTTACACTTACACTTGTCCCAAATGACTTAAAATTAAGGAAAACATAAGGTGATCCTTCTTAAAGACGCAAACAGACACAGGAAGTGCTCATAATACCACATTTAAGGCATTGTTCAAATAAGCTCAAGCTAGAAATGGAAGGTGTAAGGATTTTTATTTTTATTTACATTTTCTTTTTTTTCTTTTTAATTTAGAATGAAGTCAAGTAGTGTCAAAAGAGATGAGTTTTCAGCTGTCGCTTGAAAATTGTCAGGGATTTATCATTCCGAATAGAGTTGAGAAAATCGTTCCACCAGCCAGGAATGGTGAAGGAGAATGTTCTGGAAAGTGATTTTGGGCCTCTCTGCGATGGTACCTCCTGCCAGAGGAGCATTGCAGTAGTCCAGCCTAGAAATGTCAAGGGCCTGGACAAGAAGTAGTGCAGTTAGGAAGGGCCTGGTATTTTTCTGATGTTGTGCTATACAAATCTGCAAGATCGGGCAATCTTTGCAATGTGGTCTTTGAAGGTCAGCTGGTCATCAAAGATTACACTGAGATTTCTGACCGAAATTGTAGAAGAGCCTAGCTGGATGGAGAAATCATACTGTAGAGTTGGAGTGGCAGGAAAGACAAGAAGCTCAGTCTATTCCAGATTGAGCTGTCGGTGATATTCTTTCATCAATGCTGAGATGTCCACCATGTCCACCAGGCAGCCTGAGAACTGTGCAGCTACTGTTGGATCATCAGGTTGAAATGAACGATAGAGGTGTGTTTCATCAGCATAGCAATGGTAGATGTATGATGGGACCCAGTGATGCTGTGTATATGGAGTAGAGGAGGGGTCCCAGAACTGATCCCTGAGGAACCCCAGTGACCACTTGATGTGCTTTGGATACCTCCCCTCCCCGAGACACCCTGAAAGACCTACCAGTAAGATAGGATTCAGTTTAGCGAAGTCTAATCTTTGACAGTGTCAAAAGCAGCAGATAGATCCAGCAGAATAAGACCTGATGATTTGGATTCAGCTTCTGCAATCCAAAGGTCTTCTATGACTGACTGTAGCACAGTCTCAGTTGAATGGCCACTCCTAAGACTGGTTAACGTCCAGTTTGTTGTTCTGTGAAAGACACATGATATTTGGTTAAAACAACTCTTTCGAGAGGTCTAGAGGGCATGTTGTAAGATGGCTGGAGAGGAGAAGTTTTGATATTTCTGCCTCTGTGAGGGGACTGATGGAGAAGATGGGTGTTTTAGCAGTGGGTGTGGTTGGTTTGAGGTCCTGTGTGTGTGGGGCTGATACCCAGACAGCAAGCAGTTTCGGCCCAGAGCCGGCCCACATCTGGCCTGCGTGAAATCCGTGTGGACCAAATGTGGGCCAGATCTGGGACGAAACTGTCTGGGTAACTGACTACTGATTGTTCTGGTTTTGTCTGTGAAATATTTGGCAAAATCATCAGCTGTTACAGAAGTGGTGGAGAGGGACAGAAGAGATAATTTAATGTTTTGAAGAGATAACTTGTGTCTGGAGTGCTGTTGATCTTGTTGTGGAAGAATGAAGAGCTGACAGTATGGACTTCAGCAGAGAAAGATGAAAGTAAAGACATACTTAGGACTGACAGATCTTTTGATTTGAGTCATTTTTTCTCTGCTGCCCTGAGTTTGGTCAGATACTCACGAGGAACATCTGTATTTCAGCATAGTTTACCATGAAGAGGAATGTGAAATGTTCCTGTTCATCCAAACTCACTTCCTCCTCATGATGTACTCAGGGTGCAGAAGTAAAACCCTGCTGTTTTTACCCATAAATCCCTGCTCAGATGGCTGTCAATCACATCCTCTTCACAAACGCTCACTATCCTCCTAAAACACCGCGGCAGCTTTATAATACACTGATCCTCAGTGCACATGAATGAAGATCATTCCATTACTGTTTTAAATGACTGTCCTTCTCTGCTGATGTAATCAAGGCCGTGTGGGCGGGGGATGAACGTAAACCAATAATATTACAGCTCAACTTTCACAGCCAATCAAATCCTCAAAGATCAAATAAGACCCCACCCTGAAACACGTCACACTATAGAGGTTAAGCACGCAGTGAGAGTCTCATATAATAACCTCTGTAAATGAGATGACTGAAGATCCGTCTTACTCTGTGTACAATCAATAATTCATCTCTATCAGACACTGAGACCCAAAAACAGAGCCGCACTTCCCCACGAGAGACAGAAGACACTATGTGCAATGTTCATTTCACTGCAGTGACTGGATGAACTCATTCAATATGTTAATTACCTTTATACGACAAGATTCTAGCCTTATCATATCTATGCATCATCACTCTTATCCAATGCTTACATTTAAAATCCTGTTAGAATAACACAACACTATCGGCTGTTAGCAATCAGATGAAATCAGTATCACTGCAGAAGCAGCATCTGAAGCAGTGTTTACATGTATTTACACTGTTTTAAAATAAAAAAAAAATATTAAAATATATAATCAAAGATTATCAAAGAATATTTAAAGATTAAACTTAATCTGAAAATAGGTTTTAGGAAATAGAGTTATTCATTCAACTGATTTGTTCAAATAGCTGATTCATCCAGAAAATATTTTCAATGTTGAAATAGAGCAAAAAAACTTACAATATTGTGTCTTAAATGTAACACATTATTAACTTCTTGTTTACTAATGCACATCTGTGCTGATATTCTGAAAAATCTGCAGTAATTTTCATGTATTACATATAGTTTAATTATATAGAAATAGAAGACAAACTCAAACCAGTGCAAAAATTGATTCTGGGTCAACGGAGTTATTGGTTTCCAAACAAAAACTCTCAAAAGCTGTTTTGATTTTATGATTGCTTGGTTTTTACAAAGTGAGTGACACTCAATGTAGGTTTACAATCACTAAAACAACAATTATCATATTATCCTATAACTGTACATGCAGCAAATGCCACCGACTGAATTCACTGATTTCATGTACTGAACTTCACTAAACTATCGCTGAATGGACTCCTCAAGATCTAGACTTGGCCAGTGTGATCAGGCTCTTCTGAGGAACAGTGTTCAGCAGGTCAAAGGTCACGCGACCTGCTAATGTCACTCTCTCTTAAAAGGCAACATCAAGCAGCAGAGCCAAACGCAGCAGGGTCAAAGGTCAAAGAGGTCAGCAGATATAACCAGCATTATCCAGCAGTCAAACAAGACGACCTCCTGGTCTACAGCACAGTCCTGGACTCGTTTGAAAGCAGGAAGAGTTTAAGAGAAGCTCAAATAAACTCAAGAGTGACTAACAATTCCTGTAAGTGATTCTGTATGAAATCAAGACAAAGCTTTGAGAAGGATCTCGCTCTGCCATCGTTTGGGTTTCCTCTGTTTGTGTGAATGCTTTTCCTTGTCTTCATTGGGCTTCTAGAAGAATGTTCTGATCACAAACATAATAATGTCTCTTTTTAAACTGATTGAAACACAGACTTCATGTCGAATCTTACGTTTTTCAAACGCTATATAGTTTGAGAAGATGAATTGGATAACTGATAGAACAAGAGTTAAGAGACTACATTAACCCAGATCACTATGAGATAAGTGTGGATTAAAAATATGATAAATAAATGTGTTTACTGTTTTATTGATCATTTCGATAAAAGGCTAAATGAAACCCAATTTGAAGAATATAACCAAGCTAGGACAGAGAGAAAGCAGGAGCAAGCAAGGCACCACACACATGTGCTGTGTTCTGTTGTGCTTGGTTTGCTTTGGTGATTGTTGTGTGTCGTGCTTGATTTTATGTTTCTGTTCTATTAGGTGCCAAGACCTATATCGCTTCAAACATTACAAAGACTGGTCTGCATTCATTAAATCTTTTATTAGAGTCAAAGCAGGGGATAAAAGAGACACACGTTTCGGTAATAACTGGTAATTAAAGACTTGGCTTCGTCTGTACGAAACCTTTGTCTATTCTATCCCCTGATTTGAATCTTATACAAGACTTAATGAATGCAGACCACTCTTTGTAATGTTTTACTGTATTATCCTGTGTATTCGCTCCCCTGTTGGCACTTTTTATCCATTTGTGTATTTCCATTAGGACGCTCTGTTTCTAATGAAACTGAACTGTTTTATCCAATATTCCTGCATATTAGATTCTCACATTGTTAGTTAAACAACATCAGAGCTGCTGTCTGCTGGCTTTAAACACACATTATTATAATCGCTGCAGGAATAAACTCATTCTGTTGTCCTTATTTCATAAATCTGTTCAATATAAGTCAGTTCTCACTATCCTGTTACTCACTTTCTGCTTAACGGACACATAAAACACATTTCCATAAACAGACAGAACTGTATGATTTTAATGCATTTTTGTAGAATTTATTAAAGTTATATATTGATGTGATTGATAAATGCACACACGTCATGTAAATGTTTTAATAATATTGCATGCAAACACAATCAAAGTCGTGGCCTAATGGTTAGAGGGTTGGACTCCCAATCGAAGGGTTGTGGGTTCTAGTCTCGGGCCGGACGGAATTGTGGGTGGGGGGAGTGCATGAACAGATCTCTCCACCTTCAATACCACGACTTAGGTGCCCTTGAGCAAGGCATCGAACCCCCAACTGCTCCCCGGGCGCCGCAGCATAAATGATGAACACTGCTCCGGGTGTGTGCTCACAGTGTGTGTGTGTGTGTGTGCTATCACTGCTCTGTGTGTGTGCATTTCGGATGGGTTAAACGCAGAGCACAAATTCTGAGTATGGGTCACCATACTTGGCTGAATGTCACTTCACTTCATCATGTCAGTAAAGAACTTTAATCTGAACTCTCTCTGTATGAAACGCTCCCTCAGTAGGCAGCTGCTCATGTAGTGAAGACAGTGTGACTCACACTCGATCGGTCGGGGCACGAGGTCATTACGCCTCATTACCTAATTACTCTGACGGCTTCTGCTCTCTGACCTTTGACCTCTGGAGTCGCAGGCCTTTAAAGAGGTTCAAGTTGTGCTGATGAGGAATGTGTGTGTGAGAGAGAGAGAGAGTGAGAGAGACAGAGAGAAAGAGAGAGAGAGTGTGTGTGTGTGTGAGAGAGAGATAGAGAGAGTGTGTGTGAGAGAAAGCGTGAGAGAGAGTGAGAGAAAGAGAGAGAGTGTGTGTGTGTGAGAGAGAGAGAGTGAGAGAGAGAGAGAGAGAGAGTGTGTGAGAGAGAAAGCATGAGAGAGAGTGAGAGAGAGAGAGTGTGTGTGAGAGAAAGCGTGAGAGAGAGAGTGTGTGTGTGTGTGTAGAGAGAGAGAGAGAGAGAGAGAGAGAGAGAGAGAGAGACCTGCACTCATCAGCAGTGCTGTGGGATTGTGGGTAACAGAAGAGTCAAGCTGCTGGTCATGAGCTGCAGTTAATAGTCAATTACTTCTTTAATTGTGTCTGATAATAACACAGCTGAAGCTCACAGGAGAGGATCTGAAACACTCATCTGAGGATCAGTCATGTGACCACAGACGACTCATGAATCACTTACAGGAGAAGAACCTCAACCTCAACCTCAACCTCAACGAGACGAGACGAGACGAGACGAGCGTTTAATTGTGTAGTTCAGCAGAGACACACTCTTCTGCTGTGATAAACTCACTGTGATGTTGAGCTCAAACACACCAAGGGTCTTTTACACACACACACACACACACACACACACACACACACACACACACACACACACAGAGTTGTTTGACTCCTGCATCCAAGATAATATTAATAATTATTATTATTATTACTAACATTAATATTTTATTTTGTTATTTTCATAATAAAAACATACTTAAAATATATTACTATTCTAATACTGTTAAACAGTCAAATAAAACTATATTTAATAATAATAATAATATCTTATATTATTATTGTTGTTATTATTATATTATATTTTTTTACTTTTTAAAATATATGAAATCAGCAGTGTTTGACAGGTCAGATCAGCACAGAATCACGTTCCTCTGCTCTGATGTGAATGATGTCACGTGTTTTCTCTGAGTCTCCAGCTGAAATGAGCACAGAGTGATCTCCACAGACGTCATGAACCCACACACAGTGACTGGATCCTCCTCTGAAGCGTCTGTGAGGACAAACAGCCGTCTGTTCTGCTGACAGAACATCATCTCTCTCATCCTGAGATGAGTTACTCAGAAACAAGGCTTACACTCCAGCGTCTGCAGCGACTGATGAAGGACACACACACACACACACACACACAGCACGAGCAGAGTCTGATTCACAAACACAACGCTCTGTTAAAGAATCAACTCGACTCACACGTGAATCACTCACTGAATCTGAATCTGTCAGAAAGACTCGCAGATCCACTGAAACACACGGTTCAAACTACACACACCTTACACAGATCTGGCCATTAACACTGCACTCGTTTTCTCATGAAACAAATGTGTTGTGCTTCAGTTATTTGTTTTTAACCAGTTGTTAAATATGCTTATAGATTATTACATTACAACTGATCAGTTATTAACAGCATGTGATTGTGATAAAACATCCAGAATAAACACAACAATAAAGACACAGATACTATATATGGTAACTGTATTTACACACGACTTCATGAGTGTGAAGAGGATATTTATTTGATGTGCTTCACAAACACTGTATTCAGGAGATCATGTTTACAGTAGGCTACACAAATCATTTACACCATTTTGAAGAGTTAACTTTATTCACTTGTCAGAGTTATATGTAAAATATCGTGGCTCACAGCTCATTATTTATTATTATTCTGTTGCTGTTTCTGTTCATATGTAAAGATGTGAAAACAGAAGTGCAGCCGCTGATCTATCCGGTGTTTCCATTGCTGTAAAATACAATTTAACCAATCTTTAAATCATTATAAATCACCTACAACATATTAGAAAATAAACACCATAACATGCAAATGTTCAGTCCATCAAAGGAGCATCGCAGGCAATGTTGAAAACATATAGGAAAAACTGTAATGCAGTTTTAAGATAAAAATGGAGCAAAAATGCATCACATCCACTGAACAGAGGCAGATTGGCGCCACCTGGTGGAAAAAAAATTCTACAACAGAGAATTAAAATGCTACAGATTACAGTTTTTTACAGACGCTAGGACACAATCTCAATACTTAGGTCACTTTTGCAAAACTCTTCACACTGTTCTCCTAACCAACTTTCAGCTTGGCAAAGCAGTTCATTTCACATTCAAAATACACTACAACTACCAAAACACTCTCTTCAGGTCTCAAATCAGCTCATTCTTCCACAACACTAGCAAAGGTCGACAGCCAACAAACACACTTTGTCAGCCGTCGTCATGGACCCCTTCAGCATACAGCCGGTGAGTCCCATGAATCTTCTGAATCTCAACAGTTTATACCAAGTGTAGAGGAACAAGCCGAAGCACACACACACACACACACACACACACACACACACACACACACACACACACACACACACAAACACACACACACACACACACACACACATACGTATATATATATATATATATATATATATATATATATATATATATATATATATATATATATATATATATATATATATATATATATATATATATAAATAATAAAATAAAATAAAATAATAGGGCCACATTGTAGAATCATGGCCAGATTGCTGCCATCTAGAGTAAAAAGAAGAATCACATCAAGATCATAACAGGCCAAAATGATGTAGTGACAGTAATGGCCAACAGGTGGATATTTGAGACATTATTATTTTTTCAGGTTTAGTATTTATTTGCTTTAAGCTATTGTTATTCAAAAATGATACAGAGGCATTTAATTTCACAGACATTTTTGTTAACACTAAAACACAATTCAATGAAGTGTCAAATTCAAAATACTGGTAAAACACATGTAAAAAAATAAATATGAAAAGATTCCTTCATATGATACAATATTTTGTGCCCTATTTCTGAGTGTACTCCTGTCAGCATGAGCCTAACAGAGAATGGTTGAGCGGTTAGAGAAACTCTGGGAAGAAACAGTGAAGGTCTCTGCCTTTATCAGAGCAGGGTGAAAGAGACAGAGTTCAGTGTTCTTCACTCTCACTTAGGATTCTTCCACAACAGCAATAAGTAAAGAGACTTCACTCAACTCTCTTTTTTTCTTTCTCATCTTCTCATCAGTCTTCTGTAGAGGTGAGCAGTTCACACTATTTCACATTATTAAACAATTGTAGACTACACTTTACATGGCATGTTTATGCAACAAGGAACAAGTTCATTTCTGCCTTTCTATATATATTCCTTGTTGTTGTTGTTTTTACTTTTCATTTTTGAGACCATTTAACCTTTTAGGAAATCTGCTTAATAATTATGCACAGCAGAATATACGTTTTCAGTTGGCAACAGTTGGCAACCCTATAACCTTCTGTTAATTAAATGAACACTTAGAAGAGCACGAGACAAGCATGAGAGAAAAACATTGAGACCAGAGCGAGTTTGTTTTCAGTGAATGATTGTTTCAACATTTAGAGATCGCAACATTCACAGGATAATAACTTGTCGTTTAAGAGACCATCTGCAAATTCTAGCCAAATTAAAAAAACTTGAGGGACTGCTTCCGCCTTCACTGCTCTGCGTGTTGGTTCTAATTTCTGTACTTTTCTCTGATTTTTAAAGATTTTTTACTTCAGCAAAGTTCTCAAACAACAGTTTTTTTGTCACAAACGCTAAAACGAAAAACTCTTTGGACTGGAATATTTCTACAAAAAGAAGACTTTGTCTCCCACTGCGAACAGCTTACATTCCGGAGACAGGATAACAACTGCCTACATTCAAACAGAAGAGAGAGAAAATGCCTCCTGTTGGATCTACTTGTTTCATGAACTGCTGCAAACTTCTACAAAGGATTGTGATTCTTGAAACAAAGTTACTTTCTGGACTTCCAGAACAGACGGAACACTCAGCAGACCGTCGTCATGGACCCCCTCAGCATACAGCCGGTGAGTCCCACGAATCTTCTGAATCTCAACAGTTTATACCAAGTGTAGAGGAACAAGCCGAAACTGATCGCCACACTAATCGTTGGCACAAACAGGGAGCAAGACCCTAAGGAACATGAGATATCAGATTGTCACGAGTTTCTCGTATTGCTGCCATAGCTTCCTCTACCCCAGATTCGACTATGACAAGGCTTGTAAATACTGGTATTCTTCCACCCCCTATACATCTGGAGAACAGATTTCAAGCATTAATGAATGTGGGTGAGGAATCCCCAAATGTGATTAAACATATATTTGATCAGCCATCAGAAAACACTGCTACTACCAGGCGCTCAAGGTCGAGCAGACAGCGGCTTTCAGCTCAGAGCGCAGCCGAGCCCAGGACTCTGATAGTGGGTGACTCTGTTATCAGAAACATCCGTAGCAGGACTACAACAACATGCTCAAAGTTCAGTCATTCATCAGTGGAGCAGTCCCAGCAAGGAGAACAAATATGTTTTCAAGGTTGCTTTGGCTGAACACATGGCTATGAAGATCTTGTAATATAAAAGGAGTGAATTTCATTGACAACTTCAATCTTTTCTGGGGCCATGGACAATTGTTTAAATCGGATGGCCTCCACCCAAACAAACTTGGTGCTAGAGTGTTTAAGGACAATATCTACTTCTCCCTTCATCATCCTTCAGCAGAGTGTGTCAATCCATTCAGCACACACACACCGGGTCCGAGTTATCATGTGGTTGACATATCCCACAAGGACACTGATAACACCACGCAGCCAAAACAAGCACTGCTGATAGACACTATCCCTGCTGAGCCCTGCCCACACACAGACTGACTGTGATGTATCAAAACAGCTACAAGATTCAGCACCCAGGGATGACTTTCTGGAAAACATCCAGGGAAGCCAGGACAACATATCACAGCCACTGGAAACACCAGAGACACAGCCCCTTTTCTCACAGAAAATGGAGGAATTGGTGTATGTTGCAAATGTAACAAGTTTTCTTCCTTCTTTTCTGAGAAGATCATTAATTTCAATGCAGAGGCCAGACAGATTTTGTTGCAACATCAAAAATATAGTATGTCTATTTTTAAAGCAACTGATAGCAAAATTTTGGAAGACATAGTGCAGCACCTAAAATCATCAACCAAGTTTTTAATCAGCTGAAAAAATACTCAAATGGATACCTGGACAATTTTCAATCTGGTTTCCAACCTCATCACAGCACAGAGACAGCACTCATTAAGATAATAAATGATATTCGCTTAAATTGTGACTCAGTGCTGCGTTTGATACTGTTGATCATAACATACTACTAGAGAGATTGGAAAACTGGGTCGGGCTTTCTAGGATGGTACTCAAATGGTTCAGATCATACTTATAAGGGAGAGGCTATTATGTGAGTATAGGAGAGCATAAGTCTAAGTGGACGTCCATGACATGCGGAGTCCCACAAGGGTCAATTCTTGCACCGCTCTTGTTTAGCCTGTATATTTACCTAGCCTTATCTCAAAATGACTACAGCCCCATTTTGACTCTTTCTGTGTATTGATGAAACTAATAGTTGGATGTGCCAGAACTTTCTTCAGTTAAACAAGGAAAAAACTGAAGTCATTGCATTTGGAAACAAAGATGAAGTGTTCAAGGTGAATGCATACCTTGACTCTAGGGGTCAATCAACTAAAAATCAAGTCAGGAATCTTGGTGTGATTCTGGAGACAGACCTTAGTTTCAGTAGTCATGTCAAAGCAGTAACTAAATCAGCATACTATCATTTAAAAAACATTGCAAGAATTAGATGGTTTGTTTCCAGTCAAGACTTGGAGAAACTTGTTCATGCCTTTATCACCAGCAGGGTGGACTATTGTAATGGGCTCCTCACTGGCCTTCCCAAAAAGAGCATTAGACAGCTGCAGCTCATCCAGAACACTGCTGCCAGGATTCTGACTAGAACCAGAAAATCTAAGCATATCACAACAGTCCTCAGGTCCTTACACTGGCTTCCAGTTACATTTAGGATTGATTTTAAAGTACTTTTACTCGTATATAAGTCACTAAATGATCTAGGACCGAAATATATTTCAGATATGCTCACTGAATATAAACCTTACAGAGCACTCAGATCACTAGGATCAAGTCAGTTAGAAATACCAAGGGTTCACACAAAACAAGGGGAGTCCGCCTTTAGTTACTATGCCGCCCGCAGCTGGAATCAGCTTCCAGAAGAGATCAGATGTCCTAAAACATTAGTCACATTTAAATATAAATTTTAAAATTATCTGTGCATTTATTGAATGAGCACTGTGTGATGTCCGAACTGATTGCACTGTATTTTACGTATTCACTGTATTCTATGTAAAATAATTTTTTGATCAATGGGTTCATAATAATTATTAGAGTGATTTAATTATATGCATAAGTCAATATTACCTTTTTTCATTCACATCTGACCAATTCAAAACCACATCAGTCTTAATAATTATTCATTTTACATCATTTGTTTGTTATATATAACCATTGACATTTCTGGAAATGAAAAATGTCTTGTATTCTGGTGTTCATAATTGTTTATAAAGGTTTTTTTATAAAGTGAAATGGGCCAAAAAAGAAAAACAAATCACACTGAAAAGAAAAAAAATATATTAAATATCCAGAAGAAGGATGCAACATTAATCCAGTTCTCATTGGGTCAGTATAGTCAAACACACACACACACACACACACACACACACACACACACACACACACACAATATATATATATATATATATATATATATATATATATATATATATATATATATATATATATATATATATATATATAAACACATAATTTAATTAGCAAATGCATTTGCACTCATTTGTGAGCTCACGAGCATGCTGGTCTAAAAAAGAGGTCTGTTCAGGTGCATTACTGTTATGAACCTCAATTAAATTGTTCGAGCACCCATCGGATGTAGGTGAGAGCCTCCCGACTAGACAACCTTACTTTTTCGGTCTTTTGGCAAGTGAGGCTTACCCGTTTAATGCCAGGAAATAAGCTAGTATTGGACATTGGTGAGAGCCACCGGCTAGACAACCTTTTCTGTCCTTCAGCCAGACAGGCTTATCCATTTTGTGCTGGGAGCTAAGATCCTATCGGACGTTGATGAGAGCCTCTTGACTAGACAACCTTACCTTTTGCATCCTTTGGCCAGCTAGGCTTACCCGTTTGATATGTGTGCTCCCATCGGACGGAATTTTTTTTCCTGTGAGCAGCTCAGCGGCTCCACACTCATTGTCACTGCCCAGGCCTAGATGTGTAGCAGGCCCAGGGAGAAGACCGGTAGCTCAGCCTGCAGGATAGGATAGGACATGACAGGACAGGACGGTACTGAAGACAGACAAGAGACTTATACCACACTCAGCAAACAGGCACAGAGTTCTCTGTAACACAACAGATAGTAGATGAACTAGCAAACACAGAGAAGTTAAGCCTGTGCTATACTTTCAGTGTGAGAAATCTACTTGTATTTATACTATTGAAAGCATACGTTTAAGGTGCGCTCCATGGAGGTGTTTTAAGCATCTGCAGTAGATTGGTTTGAACAGTAAAGAAACAAAGTTACTGCACATCTGGCACTTTATATTTGTTGTATCAAGGATCAGTGTTGTGCCAGTTCATACCTAAAAAGAACTAGCTCAAAGTTCAGTTCACACAGATGATAATGAACTAGTTCATGTTCATAGTTCATTTTTTTTATTTTTATGAACTAAGTTCACATATCTAAAAACAAACTAGTTCACGTTCATTTGTTAAATTCTTTTTAATATAGGCCATCTTACTCAATACCCAGACAGCAAGAAGTTTCGGCCCAGATCCGGCCCACATCTGGCCCATGTAAAATCCACCTGTCTTGGTAGAACCTCTTTACCATCCATTACCAGCTGCAAATCACTGCCACTCCAAAACTAATCAAAATTATTGTTCCAATAAAAAAGAGACAATTATTATAGCCAGGAGAAAAATAATGTTGAGATAGAGAATATATTTACCCCTGAAATAATGTGTAATCATGATATGTAGAAATTGGAAAATACAAGGTGCAGTTAAGGCATACTGTATGTTCAGTGAAACTTTTATTTAGCCAGCATGAACCAAATTACCCAGGACTTAAAAAAAAAGTATATCCAGGTTCATAGGGGAAAGATCAGTCTACTGACAAAAATCCAGCATATTCTGAACGACAGTAACTATGTAAACCAGACCAAAGTTGTCATGACTAAACTGCATGATATATATACATATAAGCAGCGACCGATCGCTCGAAAATAGCGCTTGCCTCCGACGGGCCGCGGAAGGGTCAGCGTATAACGGCGGCGGGACGGCGGTTGGCCCACGGGCCGGCCACAGAACAAAGGTGGTAGGAAGGCAGCTGCCACTTCTAAAAAGCGGCTGCCGCCAGCGGTGCACCGTCAAACGTGTTTGCGATTACGCCATTCTGACGCTTATACTGCCGCCGGAGCATCGCCGGCGGTCCGCCGACTCATTGCTATCTGGGCATGTACTGTAATGTCAAATTACCTTGGGCTTACCCTGCTCAATGTGCAATACTCAACCAACACATTTTCACACCTTCAAAAGTAAGTAAACAGTGAGTAAACGATGAAAATGCAATTTACATTAATTTATATTTTTGCTTGTTTGGGATCTGACTGTCCAGCGTATTTGAAAAAGTTAAGCAAACTTTCCTGTCTTTTTCACATTTTTCCCCTCCGTGAAATGATTGAGGCTAACAGCAATCTCAACTAGTACAACAAGCGCGTGAGTCATGTGTCACAAACATTGAACACTACACAAACAGTAATTTTTTTTTTCATTTAGGCAATTAATTTTAGTGACACAGGAGGTGCCGGATCCAATGTCGGAGGTGACGGAACATGTTCCGGCTCAAATTAAGCCCTGGTAAAACCTGACTTTTCAAATGAGCGTGAACGTGAACTGCACGTGCTGTTCATTCCTGCCAGAGTGAGCGCCGCTCTCGTTCACGTTCATTGTATGAAAAGTGATTCGTTCAGTTCAGCGTTCTGCGAAAATATGAACACGTTCAGTGAACGTCGTTCATTGAACGCGTTCATGCACAACACTGTCAAGGATTGTACATGTTCGATTAGCGCCGGCTTCGTCACACAGCCTGGACATGCGCAGTTGCCTACTGACATAAAAAGATGAGGCACGCGCATGTCCATGGAGAGCCTCCGCGCACACTCTCCGATGATGATTTTCATATAACGCATACCATAGCGGACCCTAGCAGACTCAAACATGTGGAAAGTGTAACACAGGCTTTAAAGCTTCGTGCTTGACTGCCTCATTTCTATCGGCAGCTAACTCGGCCAACACAGCAGAGCAGGGCACACAACACAAACAAGGAAACAGTCGCAAAACAGAGAGAGGAAAACCCTGACAATTTACCTGTAGTTGTAAATAAAGTTTGGTGTCATTAAATTTCTACTTATGCTGTTTCATTCTTACTGTAATTTGAATCAGGACTGAGTATATTTATGAAAATTGTAATTGCATACAGTTAGTGTTGGCTGTATGGTTATGTTCTGGACAACACTCCACACGCCTGTCCATGCAGCCATGCTTGAACGGAGCCGGGAGAGCAGCAAGACAACCCCCCCTGGGGTACAGAACAGAACCATTATAAGCATACATGATTAAAATTCACAATTACATGACTAACGTGGCCTGCCTGAACTAACGCGATTTACACAATTTATGTATTTCTTTACAGATATCAACTCACTGTACATGTTAATACAGGGGGCAGAATGGAAAATGTGGACAGAAAATTTAACTATAGAATGACAGACAACACAGGAATGTATAGAATGTAAAGAAAGTGAAAAGGCTGTAGTCTCTTCTGCATCACCTACAGAAATGCTTTAATGTGTAAATTAGTTAAAAAACTTATTTATTGTTGTTTTTGGCAAATCTGTTTCTTCCAGACAGAAATTCATATTCAATGAAGCTCCTCCCACAAACTCTGCAGAATGGAACACACTGATGATACCGAAGAACAAACAGGTTGGTGTTTATTCTTGATTCTTCATTAATGAGGCTGAAGTTTATAAAGCTTCAGGAAGATTTAGATTTAGATTTTTTTTGGAATAGGAAAAATCTTTAGAGCTGTTAGAATAATCTTGCTGAAGCATCAGATAACAAGAACTATGGACTGCGTGCTTTTGTTTTCAATAACATTTCTGATAGATAATTGTGTAGTTGATCAAACATATTTAATAATTCTCCCTATAAAGACTAGTGCTCATACATGTTTAATAAAAATAATGAGTTGAAAATCAATGTATTTCATTCATGGAATGTTTCAGGAACATAATTTATATATAATTTTTTTTTTTTCAAAATGATCAAATTTATGACAAAAGTCTATTTTTCTATGTTACATTAGGGTTTACTTTTGTGTTCTTTCATATTTCTGAGTTTTCATTTTCCAGATTTGCTGAAAATAAACAATTTTTACTTTTATTCCAGAGCTGAATGATGAACTGGGTAAAGTTACGAAAAATGACATCAGAACTGGAGAAAGACCTCTGAAATGTTTCACCTGCACTCAGTGTGGAAAGTGTTTGACAAGCAAACATACTCTTGATGTTCATATGAACATTCACACTGGAAAGAATCCATACAAGTGTTCACACTGTGAGAAGAGATTCAATCATTCAGGAGTCCAGAAAACACATGAGTGGAGCCACACTGGAGAGAAACCGTATACATGTGATCAGTGTGGAAATATTTTTACACAAAAACTAAACTTTAAGTTGCATATGAGAATTCATACTGGAGAGAAGCCATTCTTTTGTGATCGATGTGGGAAGAGTTTCAAGACAATCATCAAGCCTTAAGGTACACATGAACATCCACACTAGAAAGAAGCTTTACACATGTGATCAGTGCAACAAAGCATTTCTGAGTGCATCAAATCTGAAGAAACACCAGAGAGTTCATACAAAGGACAAGCTACATTCATGTTATTTGTGTGGAAAGAGTTTTTCACGTATCCAAAGTTTGAAAGTACATCAGAAAGTTAATACTGGTGTGAGAGACTATATGTGCTTTGAATGTGAAAAGACTTTTACTTCAGCGAGTCATTTAAAACGGCATGAGAAGATTCACACTGGAGAGAAACCATACAAGTGTTCACACCGTGACAAGAGATTCAGCGATCCAGGAGTCGTGAAAACACACGAGAGGAGCCACACTGGAGAGAAACCGTATCACTGTGCTGCATGTGGCAAGTGTTTCAAGCATTCATCTTCTCTACGCAGGCATACAGAAAACAATCACAGTAACTAGATCACCTTCAAATCACTTTCAGGTCTAATGCTGCATCCTCACCAAATGTGACACAATGCATCAAGCAATAAAATGTAATCTGGATAAATATGTCCAGTCATTACAAACCACATCAAAAAGAAACTCTAAAAGTTTTCACAGTGAATAAAGTTCACCTTGGTCTTCAAAACCTGCAGATTCAACTGTGAGAATCAGATCAACTCAAAGATGAAGCTCCTTCCCAAAGAACAATGTCAAGGGTTTTATTCTTGAATTTTATTTCGCTTTGTGATGTAAACAATGTCATTGTGCTTTCTCATGAGTTTAATATTATGTTCAATTCTCTTATAATGCATATGTGTCACTTGTAGTTTGCTTATTCTTTCATGAAGGAAAGTAGAATATTTTACTTAAACCTGCAGCTGTCTGTCTCATTAATGATAATCACACAACAAAAGAAAAAAGAAACATCACTCTCTGCTTTTGACTGAATGGCTTTAGTAGCTTCAATAAGCATTAATCAATCATGAAACGTGAAGACTATACAGTGTTATTTTATATTTGATTCATTTATTCACTTTCTTTTGTAGGTTATTATTTACCTGAATCCTACTGTTAGACCGTAGTTGGCCTAGTATATTATTTTTCTTTAGTATCAAAATTAAATCTAAACTGTATGTATATAAATCTTTATATAAATCTCATGTTTGCTGAAGTATTGCCAGTTTACCTACCTTACCAAGTGGTTTCCGTAGTTGTTCTGCCTGCCTGTTTGTGTATGATTCTGTCTTCTCATTCTCGATTGATGGATTGCCCCATTGGATTTACTGCCTGATTGGACTGATGTTTGTGTTTGACCCATTCACCTGCCTACTCGTCTCTGCCTTGTGGATTCCCCTTGTGTATGTTTAAAAGATCGGACTGCCATTAATGTACTGACTCTATGCCTGGTTTAACGATTCTGTCTTCAAGATCTTTCCCTAATAAACTTCTGCAAATGGATTCTAATACCGCCTCAGACTCCTCATTACAGTATACTTAGTCTCAACTGAATCCAGTGGAAGTTACAAATGTGCAAGCAGCATTTCTTTTTCAAAGTGAAGTACTAAATGGTTACCAAGATCGTTGGAATGGTTGGCCAAACTCCAGGCAGTCAATGAGCACTTGACGAACAACATCCAGTCTCTTCCATCAACCATGCCTAAAGCAGTTTGGCATTAACTGATAAATACGATGGTGAAAAGTGAAGTGAAAATCTACTTTGATAACCAAGAAGACACATTTAATTCTGACGATAAAAAGTGTGCCATCATGATGTCACTCTTGTCTGGTAAGGTGATTGACTGGGCTGTGGCTGTTTGGGATACTGACATGCAATTTAGAAGATAGTTTGATTACTTCATGCAACAAGTGTTTGATTATCCCACAGCGGCAGGGATATATCTACCCTGCTTCTGCAACAGAACAGTCACTGAGTACACCATCTTTTTCTAAACGCTCGCTGCTCAGAGTGAATGGAATACTGTTTCTCTTAACCTGTTAGCCAGATCCCCCCATTATGGGACTCAAAGTCGAAAGTGCCCTACCTAACTTAAAATTGTAACAGTTCCTTACTTCAGTGTGTTACACACATCGTTTTGGTGTCTTTGGAAAGAAGACTCTTTGGGCTGTACCTTTGATCTACTGAGTTGATAATGCTCAAAAATATTAAAAGGTATAGACACTTAAGTGGCTTAATAATATATATATATATATATATATATATATATATATATATATATAGCACTTTAAACAAAAAAGATTGTGTCAAAGCAACTGAACAACATTTATTATATTTGATAATATTTGATAATTTATCATCAAGTACTAGTTTTAGCTCGTCAACGTCTGGTTCTCGTCACAGAAAAAGTGTTTGAAATGTGAAATTAACACTTATTTGTAAGCGCAGTGTATAAATAGAAAGTCTATAGAACCCTGCAAGTTAAATTAGTTGTGTTTTGTTTTCTTTAATAAGTGTACACCCTGCTCTGACACATACCTGGATGGACAGAGAGAAACTAGATCAGATCACGAGACACAGAACACAAACTGCCTTGACACAAAGGGACAGTGGCTAATCAAAACCAAACCAAATGCACACTTTTTGGTTCAATCGGATGGAATTCATTAAGATTGATTGTAGTGTTTACATGAACGCTAAATAAAGTAATCCGGTTGATGTGCATGTTTATATGTCACAAGCTTCAAAATAGAATAGATGTTGTTAGACATGCGCACATTGCTCAAATAGTGAAAGTGAAAAGTGAAAGTGACATATAGATAATATTGAGTTTCTCACTGTTTGCACATAATAACCACTTTCCTGCACTGTTTCTTTATTTGTCTTTAACTGCAGAATTATTATATACGCCTTTATGTATGAATAAACATATACACCGCTGTGCTGTGCTGTTCATATTTATCACATGAAAAAAGCCCCTCTCCATGCCTAAAACGGGTTGCCTGTGGATGAGTATCCAAAACAAGGCTGTCCTTTAGTTTGATGCATAATAGGTGTGATAAAGTGAGAACCACCACTCGCTAGGGGACGTTGTGAATGTCCGTAAAAGATATTAAATGATGGCTCAGCCCGCAATAGCACTTATGTGCAAGTGAAATTTATTTACAGTGCTAAAAAATAAACACAGTCCAATGGTGAAAAAAAAATATATATATAGGTGCACAAAGTACCAAAGAAACAACAAACAGAAAAATAAAGAGGGAATAATCCAAATGAAAAAAGTCAATATACAAGTAAGTATCCACAAGATACAGGAGTTAGAAAAGATATCACAGTTGCTCTCTCGCTGCGACTTGGTAAACAAGTCCTGAGTTTTAATCTGGCCTGCCCTTATATAGGCCAGACTCCACCCCCTTCACATGGGACTTCTCAAATGGGTAATAAGAGATGGTAAAACCCCATTACTTCAGGCATTTCTACTTCTTTTACACCAATTATTAATACTAAACACAAACTCAAACACGTAATCGACAAATAAAACATTAAACACAAAAACAATACATTCAAGCATTTAATTTATATACACACAAAAACAAGGTACCCCCTACTAATATAAAACAATGGTTTGGCTGGTTTCCGGTGCGCTGCGGCAGCGCGACGCAGTCAGTGATGTCATAACTGATCGCCGCTCGATCGCTCTGTTTGGCATCGTCTCACACCGGAACACCGACCATCGCACGCCCAATTCAATATAACAAACACTGATTAGACAAGACAACATCAAACAACATGCAGTGTGAGTGTGTGAAATGTCCGGGGTTATGAATATTGACGGATGTGGAGGAGAAGATGAAATAATGTCCAACGCGTATGTGCCATTGGGACCGCGTGTGCACCCGCGCTGCCGACGGCGGAACACCAGGAGGGAAACGAGCGTGAGTTATTACAAAGCTAACCATCAAAGCCTCTGGGCCCTGCTCAAGTGACTTGTCTCCGACCACTGCCACAACGCTAAGGCCCAGACCCTCCATCTGCTTAAGGTGAACCAAAAACAACTGATAGCAGCTCTCAGTGATATGTGTTGATGTAAAGACACAAAGCACTGCCATAAAGTTAGCATTTTTAAACATTCGCCCACTAAAAAATAAATCATTTCTAATCAATGATTTTATAACCAAAAACAATCTGGATTTTATGTTTCTAAATGAAACATGGCTAGAAGACAGCTGCAGTGCAACAATCCTCAATGAAGCAGCCCCTCCTAACTTCACTTACATGAGTGTTTGCAGGACTGTTAGGAGAGGTGGGGGTGTAGCTGCTCTATTTAAAGATGTCTATCAATGCAAGCAAGTGTCATTTGGTCAGTACTTGTCTTTTGAATATCTAGGGATTGTGCTGAAAGGTGCCCCACGCATTCTGTTTATTATTATTTACAGGCCTCCAAAATACTCTCCAGCCTTTGTTGAATAGGTCACAGAAATGTTATCAATGATTTCCACAGAGTTTGACTGTTTTGCAATTGCAGGGGATTTTAATATTCACATAGATAATGCAGAAAACAAAACTACAAAAGAAATGATAACGGTTCTAAACACTTTTGACCTGATTCAGCATGTGCATGGACCCACACACAAAGGTGGACACACTCTGGATCTAATCCTCAGTAGGGGTCTAAACATTTCATCCATTGTTATTAAGGACATAGCACTATCTGATCACCTCTGTATTTTCTTTGATATATTGATCTCTGCTACAACTGAATCTAGATCTGTCTCTGTCAGAAGGAGATGCATTAACGAGAACACAAGTGTACTATTTGCAGGCTATATCTTTAACACCAAGCATTTCTGCAGACTCTGTTGATATTCTCCTTGATTCCTTCAACTCAAAAGTTAAGAATGTTATTGATGATATTGCTCCAATAATAGTCAGTAAGAAAACAAACAGACAGAAATCAGTTTGAAGAAGATCAATTGCAGTACAGACTTTGAAAAGACAATGCAGAAAAGAAGAGCGGATGTGGAGGAAGACAAAACTTGAAATTCACTATAGAATAGTGATGCTGTTATGCTGATGATTCTCAGCTCTATATTTCTTGTCGGCCCGGTGAAAACCACCAATTTGAAAAACTAATGGAATGCATAGTCGATGGTAAGTAATTTCCTACTGCTAAATTCAGAAAAAAAACAGAGGTGTTAATTATAGGACCTAAATACTCTTAGTCTTACCTAAAAATACTGCTTGTAATAACCTAGAACACTGTCTAAGACTTGATGGTTGCTCTGTCAATTCTTCGTCATCAGTTAGGAACCTAGGTGTGCTACTTGATCGCAATCTTTCCTTAGAAAGCCACGTTTCTAGCATTTGTAAAACTGCATTTTTCCATCTCAAAAATATATCTAAATTACGGCCTATGCTCTCAATGTGAAATGCAGAAATGTTAATCCATGCATTTATGACTTCAAGGTTAGATTATTGTAATGCTTTATTGGGTGGTTGTTCTGCACGCTTGGTAAACAAACTACAGCTAGTCCAAAATGCAGCAGCAAGAGTTCTTACTAGAACCAGGAAGTATGACCATATTAGCCCGGTCCTGTCCACACTGCACTGGCTCCCTATCAAACATCGTATAGATTTTAAAATATTGCTTATTGCTTATAAAGCCCTGAATGGTTTAGCACCTCAGTATTTGAATGAGCTCCTTTTACATTTTACTCCTCTATAACGCTACATTCTCAAAACTCAGGCAATTTGATAATACCTAGAATATCAAAATCAACTAACTATCATTTTGCATTATTGACACACTGTTTTCCTAATTAATGTTGTTCAGTTGCTTTGAAGCAATGTATTTTGTTTAAAGCGTTATATAAATAAAGGTGACTTGACTTGACTCTTTTTGCCACTGTTGAGAGACTGACAAACCCCCCCAAGTCAGATTCCAAGTGAAATGCTCTCAGACAGCAAATTCAATGAGTTTGCTTCCTTCTTTTCTGAGAAGATCATCAATATTAGGAAGGCAATTGGCACATCCTCAAGTAATGCAGAGGTCAGACAGATTTGGCCACAATGTCAAAAAGATACTATGTCTACTTTTGAAACGATTGATAGCTAATCTTCCTTTTATAGGCAAAATTATAGAAAATGTCGTTTTTAATCAGCTGAACAAATACTTAAATGGATACCTGGACAATTTTAAATCTGGTTTCCGACCACATCACAGCACAGAGACAGCATTCATTAAGATAATAAATTATATTCTTAAATTCTGACTCTGGCAAAATATATCAGTGCTGGTATTGCTAGATCTCAGTGCTGCGTTTGACACTGTCGATCATAACATACTACTAGAGAGACTGGAAAACTGGGTCGGGCTTTCTGGGATGGTACTCAAATGGTTCAGGTCATACTTATAAGGGAGAGGCTATTATGTGAGTATAGGAGAGCATGAGTCTAAGTGGACGTCCATGACATGCGGAGTCCCACAAGGCTCAATTCTAGCACCGTTTAGCCTGTATATGCTTCCACTAAGTCAAATAATGAGAAAGAACCAAATTGCCTATCACAGCTATGCTGATGATACCCAGATTTGCCTAGCCTTATCTCCAAATGGCTACAGCCCCATTGACTCCCTCTGCCAATGCATTGGTGAGATTAATATTTGGATGTGCCAGAACATTCTTCAGTTAAACAAGGGAAAAAAATGATTGTATTGCATTTGGAAACAAAGATGAAGTGTTCAAGGTGAATGCATACCTTGACTCTAGGGGTCAAACAACTAAAATCAAGTCAGGAATCTTGGTGTGATTCTGGAGACAGACCTTAGTTTCAGTAGTCATGTCAAAGAAGTAACTAAATCAGCATACTATCATTTAAAAAACATTGCAAGAATTAGATGTTTAGTTTACAGTCAAGACTTGGAGAAACTAGTTCATGCCTTTATCACCAGCAGGGTGGACTATTGTAATGTGCTCCTGCTTCCCCGGGGGCCGCAGCATAAATGGCTGCCCACTGCTCCGGGTGTGTGCTCACAGTGTGTGTGTGTGTGTTCACTGCTCTGTGTGTGTGCATTTCGGATGGGTTAAATGCAGAGCACAAATTTTGAGTATGGGTCACCATACTTGGCTGAATGTCACTTTCACCTTCACCTTCACCTCATCGGCCTTCCCAAAAAGACCATTAGACAGCTGCAGCTCATCCAGAACACTGCTGCCAGGATTCTGACTAGAACCAGAAAATCTAAGCATATCATACCAGTCCTCAGGTCCTTACACTGGCTTCCAGTTACATTTAGGATTGATTTTAAAGTACTTTTACTCGTATATAAGTCACTAAATGACCTAGGACCAAATTACATTGCATATATGTTCACTGAATATAAACCTAACCAGTGTTGTGCTAGTTACTAAGAAATAGTGACTAGTTACAGTTACTAGTTACTTAATTCAAAAAGTAACTCAGTTACTTTGTTGATCACTTACACCAAAAAGTAATGCATTACTGTTAAAAGTAACTTTTTAGTTACTTTTTTTAAAGAACTTTCTTTAATGTTCACATTAATGCGCTTTTATGCGTTATGGTCTATACAAACACAGTAAAATAGAAAGTCATTTTTAAACACTATTTTGATTAAGTCAGACCAGCACAAACTGAATATTGTATATCACAAGGATTTCTGAAATAAATAACAAAACACCTGAATAATATATTCAGAATCAAAAACTAAAGTGGCTTCTGCATCATAAAAGCTGTTGTGTTGAGCCCTTAAAAATGTTCCTTTCACAGCTTAAGTATGAAAACTATCAACAATGGACAACATAACACAAAACATTTTGAAATAAATAAATGAAAGCAATCTGAATTGTTCAGAATCTATTTCGAGAAACATACATACACAACGCGTTCTGTGTCATAAAATAACTGCTTATCAAAACCAAGGTTGACATCACTGTATTCTGTTTATCTACAGTAGGACGGGATTTAACGATGTAGGCTGATGTACTTCTTTTCCTTATTACTAATCTTTATTGTTAACCATATTAATGAGAAATGTGATGTATATGTAAAATCCATAGGCAAATTTAATTCAGTTTTGTCCACACACACACACACACACACACACACACACTACACGTAGCCCTACTCATGGTCGCACTTTTCAAACAGAAGCTTGTAACACACCTGAAATCTGCCACATCATATAATGACTACTACAAATTACAAATTATATATAATTTTATTTCAAATAAAGGGAAAATGATAAGTGAGTTTAATCCAAGCAGCTCTAATTTCGCGGTGTAGCCATTTAAACATGTAAATTAAAAAAACAAAACGTTCGTTGTACTGTCTCTGAAAAAATCAACAGTGATTGATCAGCCTTTATTTATATACAGTATTGTAGACGTTATTACCTAGGCGAAGCTAAATTTGTGAAATATAGGCTACAGTAAGAGCGCCTGCATGGTCCATCAGATGCCTGTCAAAGTTGAGTTTGTTACTATAGCAACAGTAAAACTGTCATGTCGTTATAACGAGAAAACAAACTTTCGTTATGTCGAGATAACGAGAAAAATAAGTCGTTATAACAAGAAAACGACTTTCATTATGTCGAGATAACGAGAAAATTAAGTCGTTAAAACAAGAAAACAAAAAGGGAAAAAAAATTATAATGCATGGCCGCTTAGAACTTCCGTAGTGTATATATATATATATATATAGAGAGAGAGAGAGAGAGAGAGAGAGAGAGAGAGAGAGAGAGAGAGAGAGAGGCAGGATGTTTTCAACAATGTTTCACCTGTATGAGAAAAACATACAGAGAATCACTTAAGACACTTTGCTGTAGACCCATTCCATATAATAATATTCATTAAAACTGTATGTTAACATGTAGGAGCTTGCTGCATGAATCTGTGAGTAGGCTACAGTTTACAAATACATTGGAACAGATTGGGAAGTGTGCGCGCAGATTATGAATTTGTGGGTACAGATTCAAAAACCGAGGGTACGGTTACCAAAATCTGAGCACGGATTGGAAATTCATGGACTAGGATAGGACATTAGAACCAGAAAGACACAGCTTACATTTGACTAAAAGGTTTTTGTCTTTATGCTCAACTACAGTGAAATAATGAGCATATCTCCACTTTGAGAAACTCATGTTGCTCTCGCCTTGACTCGCCATGACTGCCGCACATACTTGAATAAACGGAAACACGCCCACAGTGCGTCTTCGTGTTTACAGTGGTTGGCATCCACCAATCCTACAATGCGTCGCTAATCATGGGAGATTTTAATATTCACGTTAATAATACAAATGATGCATTAGGACGTGCATTTACTGACCTAATAAACTCTTTTGGAGTCAACAAAATGTCACCGGGCTCCACTCATCGTTTTAATCATACACTAGATTTACTTTTATCGCATGGAATCAATCCTACTGCTATAGATATTGTACCTCAAAGTGATGATATTACAGACCATTTCCTTGTATCGTGCATGCTGCGTATAACTGATATTAACTATATGTCTCAGTGATACCGTCTGGGCAGAAATATTGTTACAGCCACCAAAGAAAGATTCACAAATAACCTGCCTGATCTATCTCAACTAATATTTGTACCCAAAAATACACATGAATTAGACAGATGACTGACATGGGCACTATTTTCTCTAATACATTAGTAGCTGTTGCCCCATTAACCATTAACCATTAACACTCTGCATAAGGAGGGCAAGACACAAAAGGTTCAATTTCCTTTGGATATCAGGGTCCCAGAGTCTGGAGGAAGAGAGGAGAGGCACACAATCCACGTTACTTGAGGTCCAGTGTAAAGTTTCCACAGTCAGTGATGGTTTGGGGTGCCATGTCATCTGCTGGTGTTGGTCCACTGTGTTTCTGAGGTCAAAGGTCAACGCAGCCATATACCAGGAAGTTTTAGAGCACTTCATGCTTCCTGCTGCTGACCAACTTTATGGAGATGCAGATTTCATTTCCCAGCAGGACTCTGCACCTGCACACAGAGCCAAAGCTACCAGTACCTGGAATAAGGACCATGGTGTCCCTGTTCTTAACTGGCCAGCAAACTCCCCTGACCTTAACCCCAGAGAGAATCTGTGTGGTATTGTGAAGAGGAAGCTGTGATATACCAGACCCAAGAATGCAGAAGAGCAGAAGGCCACTATCAGAGACACCTGGTCTCTCATAACACCTGAGCAGTGCCACAGACTGATCCACTCCACGCCACGCCGCATTGCTGCAGTCATTCAGACAGAAGAGACACAACTCAGTATTGAGTGCTGCACATGCTCATACCTTTCATGTTCATGTTTTTCACTTGGCCAAGATTTCTAAAATTATTTCTATGTATTGGTCTTAAGCATTATTCTTATTTTCTGAGATACTGAATTTGGGATTTTCATTAGTTATCAGTTATAATCATAAAAAAAAAATATATATATATATGTCAGTCACCTGTATATACAGGTGTATCTCAATAAATTATAATGTTGTAGAAAAGTTTCGTTCATTTCAGTAAATCAACTCAAATTGTGAAACGTGTGAATTAAATTAATTCAATGCACACAGACTGAAGTAGTTTAAGTCTTTGGTTCTTTTAAATGTGATGATTTTGGCTCATATTTAAAAAAATACAAAATAAAAAAACAATTCATCTTAACAAATTAGAATGTGACTTGTCAATCAGCTAATCAACTCAAAACACCTGCAAAGGTTTCCTGAGCCTTCAAAATGGTCTCCTAGTCTGGTTTACTGGGGTGCACAATCATGGGGAAGACTGCTGATGTGACAGTTGTCCAGAAGGCAATCATTTACACCCTTCACAAGGGTAAGCCAAACAAACATTAATTACCAAAGGTGGGAAGTTGTGGCCTAGAGGTTAGAGAGTTTGACTCCTAACCCTAGGATTGTGGATTCGAATCTCGGGCCGGCAATACCATGACTTAGGTCCCCTAGAGCAGGGCACCGAACCCCCAACTGCTCCCTAGGCACCTGTAGCATAAATGGCTGCCCACTGCTCCATTTGTGTGTTCACTGCTGTGTGTGTGCGCTTTGGATGGGTTAAATGCAGAGCACGAATTCTGAGTATGGGTCACCATACTTGGCTGAATGTTACTTCACTTAAAAGAAACTGGCTATTCACAGAGTGCTGTATCCAAGCATGTTAACAGAAAGTTGAGTGGAAGGAAAAAGTGTGGATGAAAAAGATGCACAGCCAACCAAGAGAAACTCAGCCTTATGAGGATTATCAAGAAAAAAACGATTCAAGAATTTGAGTGAAATCATGACATCACAAACCAAAGACTTAAACTACTTTTGTCTGTGTGTAATGAATTTATTTAATACACAAGTTCAACAACTTAAGTTGAATTATTAAAATAAATGAACTTTTCCATGACATTATAATGTATTGAGATGCAGCTGCATATATATATATATATATATATATATATATATATATATATATATATATATATATATATATATAGTTACTCTGAGTGTTTGCTGTAATTGAGTAAAATATATACAATCTGACCACATAAAATGTTTATGTAAATGTGTCATTTGGACACAGCTCTTCTGAAGGGCGTGACCCAGGTAAGGACACATGCCTTTGATGGATGGTGAGCTCCACACCTGACTATAAAGAGCTGATTCTGTTGACATTAATGATAGAAACAGTACACACTTCGACAAATACAATCGTTAATCGTATAATCGTATAAACAGTTAATTTTGCTGGAAAAATGGTGTACCAATGGATCAGGATTAGTGCTTGGCTTATCTTAATCAAGGTGAACCTGTCTAATCAAAGTAAGGATTTATTTTCTTGTTTAGATTTAAATATATATATTTTTTAATCTTAAAATGTTAATATATGAAACCACTTTATTTGATTAGAAATGTGTATAATATGTAATTTCTAAATGTTTAGCATACATTTATTGAGGTTTACTTTTTTGATTTATAAAAATTTTTACCTTTTTCCCCCTTATTCTTTTAATGTTTCTCTCATCTAAATCAATTTTTCATAGTAGTGAAGCTCTAGCGCTTTGTTGAATGTGTCAGTTCAGGTGCACACGAGTGTACTGGTGTAGTGTTTATATGAAGCAGTATATATTTAGTATGCAAAAATGTACAGTGTGAAAATAATTATTTGTTAGTTTTTGTAAGTTTGCCCACTGACAAAGAAATAATCAGTCTATAATTTTAATGATAGGTTTATTTGAACAGTGAGAGACAGAGTAACAACGAAATAATTCTGAAAAATGTATTTAAAAAAGTTATAAATTGATTTGCATTTTGAGTAAAATAAGTATTTGACCACTTCGCAAAACATAACCTTTGGTGGAAAAACCCTTGTTGGCAATAACAGAGGTCACACGTTTGTGTTCTTCCCCCAACTGTAGGCCTATTATGTTTTGGGTAACCAGTTCCAAGTACGTACCTTTATTTGAATAACAAAGTGCCTGAGGCTTGTAATGCATGTGTTTTGCTGCTATAAATAACCTTTGCTATGAGTAATGATAGCATGGATCACAAAGACATGTCTGTTCATTAACAGTAGACAGATTTCATAACTTATTTATCCATCTTTAATTCTATCTATCTATTTATCATTCTTTCATTCTATCTATCTATCTATCTATCTATCTATCTATCTATCTATCTATCTATCTATCTATCTATCTATCTATCTATTGTTCTGTCGTTCTATCTATCATCTATATATCTATCATTCTTTCATTCTATCTATCTGTTCGTCTGTCTGTGTATCTATCATTCGATCTATTGTTCTATCTGTCTGTCTATCATCTACCTATAGTTCTTTCATTCTATCTTTTTCATTCTATCTTTTCTAAGACACAATCTTTTTGGTTTAAAGCATTATATAAATAAAGGTGACTTGACTTGAAATTCAACACTAAGTACATCAGTGATCTCGTGAGTGACACAATTTTCAGGTGTGACTTGCTGATGAATCTACCTTGCTTATTAGGAAAAAAGAGTGCAACAGGTATTTATAAATCTAGCGATATATAGTTTTTATAGTAAGTAAGAACAGTTGTCAAATGGGTTTGGTTTGCACTTTAGCCAGTAAATAAAAGGATTGTGTTGTTTTTGTTACAGATTCTGGCCTCATGACGGATTTTCCATTTGGCTTTCATAACAAGACAAATCAGACATTATTTGAGGGAAATTATAGTGCAGGGATGTACAGTAACCAAACTATAATCTCCGTTGAGCCACTGGATCATTTCCTTAAAGGCTTGATTGTCACACGTGTCATGCCTTCGATCTATATCTTCATCATCCTCGTTAGTCTGCCCCTGAATGGTTTGGCCATGGTGACATTCACCTGTAGAATTCGAGAGAAGAAACCAGCTGTGATCTACATGTGCCATCTTGCATGTGTGGACCTGCTCTTCATCCTGCTTCTGCCTCTGAAGATCCACTACGAGATGAATGCTTCAAACTGGGTGTTCGGTGAGGCGGCCTGTCGTTTACTCACTGCATCCTACTACGGTTACAAGTACTGCTCTGTACTGCTGATGATGTGTATGAGTGTGGACCGGCTGCTGGTCGTGGTATTTCCCATCGCCTCTCTGACCTGGAGGAGTGCAAGGAAAGCCACATGTGTTTGTGTGGTGATCTGGCTGCTGACACTCGTTGGCATAGTACCACTTCTCGTGTTGAATCAGACAACTACTTATCAGAATCGCATCACCTGCTTTGACATTTTTGCAGATTCTTCAGTAAGGTTATACTTCTATGTGTTCTTAGTCCTTCTATGCATCAGCTTCGTCCTGCCACTGGTTGTCATCTTAGTGAGCTACTCTATTATCATATATGTGCTCTGTTCTAAACATGATCACTCATCATCTTCCTCAGACAACCGTAAGAGGTCTGCAATTATGGCTTCTGCTGTGGTTACTGAGTTTGTTGTGTGCTTTGCACCATCTAATGTCCTCCTGATGTACCACTGCATTTGTATAATCAATGGTAGCAATGGGTTGTATACCTACCCACCTTACATGCTGGCTGTGTGTTTGGCAAGCTCAAGTGTTTTTCTGGACCCTCTGCTCTACTACTACGGATCATCTCATTACAGACAGCAGATCCGCTCTGGGTTTTCTTTTTTGGTCAGTAAGGCAAAAAGAGCTAACATACCATGAAACACAATCGCAAAAAGCTTAAAATTAATTGGAACTTGATATAATTATATTAATATATTTTATTAATAACAGTTACAATTAATATAATATTAATACAGTAGTGCAAATACAGTGTATGCTGTGTATAGGGACACTGAACATAGCATGAAAAAGTAAGCTGCAAGTGACAAAATGCTTCAGTAGAACAACAGTGAACTGGGTCTGATCAGATGTTGTTATATGTCATTAAAACAAACTTTACTGTTCTGTTTTAGCAAAGTTATATAGTAAGTTTACAATATTATCATTTTTCTGAAACACTCCTATTATTTCACTTCAGAAGATACTGATTCATCCACTGCATGGGTTACTGTAGTCTTATTGTTTTGTGTTGCTGGAGTGTTATTCCAAGCCAGCACATACAAAAGTGTTTTTTTCTAGTTTCAGCAAATGCATTTACACCCATCTGTTCACCCATGGGCCTGCTTATCAGAAAACAAGAAACCATTTTGTGTGTCAACTGAAAATAATTGCATGATTGACCAACTAAAACCTGGTCTAAAGTCAATATTTCAGTATTGTTTTTATGTATTTAAAGGGCGCGTTAGTAATATGCGCACAACGCTTGTACACTCTGCGTATTACACATACAGGAACTCACAGCAGCACACAAGCATGCCAAAGATTAAAAATTAAAGGATTATAATATAAAATATTATTATTGTGTACTCCTATGCCTGCTTCACTTCAGGGGGCTTTGGTGGAATCTGGCTTGTCCCATAGATGGTCTGATCATGCACTTTAACCTCATGCAAAACCAGATCCATATCCTCTCTGGAGCGGTGTTCAGTCTTTGCCCTTTCTAATTGCAAGTGCAAGCAAAACTAGCCTTTAAAGGGAATGGGAGATAAGACTCTGGCTGGTTTACTGCACGTTATGTCCAAAACACACCCGTGACTCATTAAAAGTGAAATATTGAATATTTATGTTACGATTCAGCATGAGGTAAGACCAGTGTAAATATCGGATACAAATATATTGTTGTTAACGCATCTTATATTAGACAAAAAATATAAAAATAATATGTTAAACCTACTCTGTCATCTAGCTAGTTAACACTGCCTTGGTGACATTAATAAAAGATCTAGCCAAACTTTGCAGTAGCGGAAGCAGTTCAGGAGATACAGTGTTGTTAATAGGTTTACATCTAATATTATACTTAGAAAAGACACACACATGCGGTTCAATCAATAAGGAAAAAAGCTATTTTAATTTTCAGCAGATCACAAGAATATAATGTACTGTAGTCAGCACTGATACTTCCAGATGATTTATAAAATAAAATGTAGGTGTCTGCAATAATTGAGCCCATAGATGTGACTTGGAAACAAAGTGATTCCTTGCTGAACTACCTGGAAACCATGAAATAGGTGCATAAGATGTAGATTAATTCATGTGTATATTATAAAGAAAAATAAAAAGTGTATATATATATATATATATATATATATATAATCAAAAAGCTGAAAGTTATGGGTTAAATGGTCAAATCCTGCAACACTTGATAATGGATGGTTGGACAGTTGTTGTCAGATACATTACAAGATTTCCATCAGATACACTATATGTATTTTCAGATATATCCTCTAATCATTCAAAAAATTGCTAATTGCTCTTGCTGCAGAAGTCAAACGAGTCAGCCGAGCTCTTAGGTCGCTGCGCTTTCTGCTGACATCAGGGTCCTCAGACAGGAGCTTCTGCACATCTTGCTTTTCCAATAATTTCATTATGTCAATAGACAAGAGCCGAGCAGTCTCCTGCAACATGTAAAAGGTGATCATCAAGGGCAGCTGGTCAGCCAATCTCTGCACCACAATCTGAAAGAAAAAAACAATTAGAGTTACGTCCTCACACCACAAGCACAGAGCAATTTGTGTTACTAAAAACTAAGATCTACCTCGTAATATGCCTCCAGCATTTCACTGTACTTGCACTGTTTGTCAAAGACAGGTAACTCATTATCTGAAAAAGTCTGGTTTGTTTTCACACTCAAGACCTTCAGGAAAATGGGATCTTGAGTGAAGATCCCGTTTTCCATTTTAAACTGCTCTGAGATCCTCTGCTCTGCCTTTTCTTGTTGGTTAAGCTGAATGTCATTGATTTTGTCCTATAGAATCAAGGAAAGAAGTACAAAGGAAAGAAAACTTGACCAAACTGGACTAAATATCAACCATCTTTGCCATATTTGAGGAGCAGCTGAAGGGTATTATTTACCTCAGTGATGTTTTGAAGGACATGGTAGTTCTGGAAACACTCATTCACCACGGCAGTGAACTGCTTAATGATGATATCTGCAGAAGAAACACGTAAATCAAAATGATTCACGATTCACATATGCTATAACTATTAGTCATTCAGTTCTTGATCTAATCTTTTGGTTTTATAATGGAGACTGTCCACAATGACCAGATAGTCTTTAAACACAAATATGTGTGATGGTACCTTTTATGGCATTGAGTAATTCAATGGCTGGATCCTTAATTTTGGCCACATGGTCCTGCAGAATCTTCTCAAAAACGATGTAGTTGCTGAAGCCGGGCAGTTCCCTCCCTCTGTAGTTCTCACCTAACTCTTTTGAATTGTTAACTTTTGGAAACAATATGGATTTCTTGTGAAATTAACTGATCTTAATTTTCATTAGAACTCTGTGCTTCTTAAATGTGAAAATATACTCACAGGATGGCTTTGTACTGGTAAGATAATCATTCCACTTCCTGAATTCAGCACGGATCTGGAAAAACAAACTTTTCCCATTCTTCGGCTCTCCTGATAACAGGGACTTGATTTTCTCATTGAATCCATTTAGGGTCTGTGAGGAAAGATAATAATAATAATAATAATAATAATAATAATAATGTAACAGGCTCGTAATATATATATATATCATGAGCCTGTTATATTGTCTTTATACAGGACTTGTTGGAAATGTAAGAGAGCTATTGTTTGAACAGAACAGACAGCATTTTCAGGGGCTGTTCGCAGAGAACATGTAATGAATCAGAATGCCATGCTTGTTATTTATTTTTTATTTTTTTACAAAAAGGTAATTGCAGTATTTTAAATCATAATTGCTAGTAATCTAATTAGCATAATCTCAAATTGTTCATATTTCTTGCACTTGAGATCTGTTCTTTCTCAGAATTGTATTAGGTTTCAACCGGTTCTGAATTTTCTGAATTACATCTCACAATTTTTTTTTCTCTGAATTCTGAGTTTATCCATTTTAAGGGGCAACAGATTTCTTGGACAAAAGAAATTAATCAGAAATTGCATATTTCTTTCAAGACACTTTTTGGTGCGTTTGCTCTAGTATGGTTCCAGCAGATTAGACGCTATTGAACTACTGGTTTCGTCTGGTCAGAGGAGAACTGACCCCAACTGAGCCTGGTTTCTCCCAAGGTTTTTTCCTCCATTCTGTCACCGATGGAGTTTCGGTTCCTTGCCGCTGTCGCCTCTGGCTTGCTTAGTTGGGGTCACTTCATCTACAGTGATATCATTGACTTGATTGCAAATAAATGCACACACTATTTAAACTGAACAGAGATGACATCACTGATTTCAATGATGAACTGCCTTTAACTATCATTTTGCATTATTGAGACACTGTTTTCCTAATGAATGTTGTTCAGTTGCTTTGACGCAATGTATTTTGTTTAAAGCGCTATATAAATAAAGGGGACTTGACTTGACTTTTGATAATTCTCAGAAGTACGAAGACTTGATGTCTTGAGGTCCTACCTCAATGAGGAATTCCTTGGCTCCCTCGAGGTCATCTGGAGGTCCAGCCTCACAGTCACGAAGTGCTCTTTTCACACTGCACAGCTGTTTTTGTATATGCTGCTGGAGCGGTGGCAGTGAATTCTGACAAAGATAAGCAAGATACAGTTTAATTATAGTATCTCAGTCCATCCCGTCAGGTTAGGGTTAGGGTTAGGGTTAGGTAAATGTGGGACTTTTCAGACATTTAGAAACGTACTTTGATATGATCAACAAGATCCAGAGTCAGTTTGATGGCAAGACATTTAATAGTCACTTTACCCTCTTCTAAGAGACATCTGTAGAACAAAAAATAAGGCACTTTTTGCAAGGTGGATAATTTTAGTTCATGTACTGTTGATGGAAAAGAAGAACATAATTGCAAAAGTGAACATCACACACACACACACACACACATGTATACGTACATATATATAATTTGATCTTTTTTAACCTTAATACATTCAAGGGTCTGCAGGTATTCTTTCTGTAATATACTTCCCTCAATCTAATAAATCTATATTACAAATTAATAATAAAATATTATGCCTTAAGGTAGGGCTGTAGTACCCGAGTCCGGTCTTGGACTCGAGTCCGGACTCGAGACATTTTTCTGTCGTCTCGGACTTGTCTCGGACTCGTTGAATTTGCACTAGGACTTGTCTCGGACTTGGCCATTGGACTCGCCAAGTCTTCTAGTTGGTCTCGACCGAGTCCAGCAAAAAAATAAAAATAAAAAATTTCTCCTTCAAAACAAAACCACCTTTGCATGATGTCGCGACTGAAACTGTGTGGAAAACGCTTGTCGCGCCGCTCTCCTTTTTTCCAAAGCACTCTGTAGCCTGCGCTCGCGCTCCAGTGGCGTCTGCTGTTGCTGGGCAACCATGACCCGCTCTTCATGATGACGCAGAAGTTTCAGCAAAGGATAAATGGATTTCCAGCACTTAAAATCACTTGCAGTAGCTCTGCTAATAGATTCATTTAAAAAATGGCTATCCTTGTACAACTATGATCATCTGTTTCTCCATCTTAGCTTTCAATTGTTCCGGGAAAGGATGTGCATGACCAGCGGTGCACTTACTGCGATCTGAAAAGTTTAGATGTTTCTAATTTAATTTTCTACCTGTTAGATTGTGTTTTATTTACGTCTACACCTAGATAGCTTTAAACATACCCTTTACAATAATGAAATACTAATTATTGTTGTACAGTAAAGGGGTTGCAAGACTACTGATTTCTGCTAGTAGATTTTTTAAATAAAAAAATGCTTGAGTTACTCGACTACTCGTGGTTCATGCTATTGTAAATGAATACACTAAATCTTTTTTTTTAATCAATAAACGCGTATTAATGTATAGCCTTATGCAACAATTACATATGTACATTTTAAAAACTTTATAATTATGACATTACATATTTACATTTTCATGTAACAGCCAGTATTTGTATCTGTAACAATCACAAAATTTTTCCTATCTGCATTCGGATATAACATCGTACAGTTACTTGATAAGACTTTTATGACTTTTTATATATTTTTCGTAGTTATCACTGAACAAGTGTCGTGTTAAACTAAAATAATTATTAATTTCTAAATTAATATTTATCATGCAAGCAGAGAGATGTCATGACAAATGTTTAGTGATCATTTGAACGACCAAATCCATTCAATGCGCACATTTTCATTATGCAGAACACTTTGAGCAAGTCTTAATGTTAATGAACTTCACTAAACAGATGTGTGTGTGCCGCGCAAACCAGCAAAAGCTAAAGATACAAACATGTAGGACAAGTAGACAATGTATCATTATCGAAGCTGATTATTAGCCTACTCTTGAGAGAGAACTGGTTTGGTTTTTGAGAGACTGAGCGGCACAGCGCTGCTGTTTAATTGGCATTATTCCATTCATTCGTATTATATCATAGCCTCAGCTTTAAATCATTGCCTTTTAAATATATACAAATACTATAACGTGCATGATGTATTATTATAGGTAAAATTCCTCTTGCAACGCTCTGATTTCTGAGAGATGCACAGAGAGGCGACAACAATGCGGTGTTTGATTTGCGCTCTTTTCGCTCATAAAGTTTACATTCAATCACTTCTGGCGCTGATCCCCTAGGCTCACCTGTTATCTAGCAAACACCAGACTCTGTTCAGCTTCAGCCGAGTATTCAGGCAGAATTATTCCTTGAGCGTTATTCGTTTTTAAGCCATTATCCGTGCCATTCCGAATAAGGTATTCGGCTTCAGGCACAACCCTAATTATTACATTACATATTTTATTTTTACATGCAACATAGATAAGGTCATATAGTAACAGCTCCACGCAATATTGTAATTCTAAAATTCACGTCGTACTTGCAAACACTTTGTATGCATTATGGTTAATGCATGCTGGAGTAGTCGATTGTTTCCGACAGAGCTCGACTAGTCTATGCAAGCACAAGCACAGTAGGACAAAAAACTTGGACTTGGACTCGAAAATTTTGGACTTGGACTTGACTTGGACTCGAACCTCTTTGGACTCGGTCTTGACTCGGTCTCGACTAGTCCTGGACTTGGACTTGACTTCGACTCGACAAAGCTGGACTTGACTACAGCTCTACCTTAAGGTTACAATGCCTGTTTTTTTGTTAGTTTTTTTTTTTTTTTATTATTAACTACATTAATTTAAAGTGTTACCTATATTTTTCTTCATTTTTTTTTTATCAGGGCAGCTGTAACACTTTATGAGGCAAAAAAAAAAAAAAAAAAATCTAAAGTAGTTCAAATAAATATATATACATGCCAAATAAATAAATACATTTATTTGTATAGTGTAACCTGAAGTGGTCATGGTTTTGGAAGAAATCTCTCTCCATCTGTGCTGCCTCCTCTAGAGGAACTTCATCATTGATCTGCTGTTGTCCTCTACACTTGACCATGATGTAACCTTTGCGCAGAGGAATCACTTTGTTGTGGACAATAGCCAGAACGCTCTTCTCTGTTCCCTTGTCTATGAGGTCTGGCTTGGTCAAAATGGCTGTGAGAATGAGAAAGGCGTTCTATAAAAAGTAGATTTGCTAACAAAAGTGTTTGTAGAAATTTGTTGAGATGTTTGATGTGGTGCACATCATCTGCTTCCTTACCCACAGTTCTTTTGCCCTCAGGATCTACTTTTTGTGCCATTTTTAAGGCTTCTGTTGTTGCAATGTCAATGTTACACGGGACCACTACCAGGTTTATAGTCTCACGTTTCTTAATATATTTCATGATCAGACGTTTTATCTACGAGACATAGACATAGTTTAAAAACTATACGTATACTACTTTGATTATATATGTGGTGTGCAAGATCAGATTAAATGACCCACCTGTTTTCCAATATCCTCTGGTTGTCCTTCTACTGGGACTCGGGCAATTCCTGGCAGATCGATCAGTGTGAGGTCACACACATCTGGTGAGATGATCTCTAAAGTGATGAGCTCATCACATATTCCTACCCCTTTCCCTGCCAGCTCATTCTGGGCTGTAAAAATCAAACTGCATAATTTATCATAGACAAGCCATTGTGAAGAGGCTAGATGTTTGAGACTTTAAAATGTATATATCAGCATAAATAGTTTGACTATTTTACCAAAATAATTGTGTACTGCTAGCAACATGCTAACAACAGATATATATGCTTAATTGATAAATCAGCATCCAAGACAAATGCATTTTATAAGACAATACAAATCTAAACAGTTACTGATTACAGGTACAGATTAATTTTGAAATGATATTTTTATTATATACCAATAACAGTCTTACTAACCTTCTGCTACACATTCTTCAACTAATGAAGGATCTGCAAACTCAATTTTCTTCTCTTTGGGAGCTGACTGTCCAACCTTTCCACTCACCAGTTTGCCGTGTTTAAGACCTGCTGCAAAACATGGTTTAAATCCAGTTGTAAAAGTGGTCATTTCAGTCCGAGTGAAAGAAACCCTTCCAGTTAAGAACAAAAACACTGCACTACTAACCTGCAAAAAGATTCTCAGATCCATCTGCTTTCTTATCGTAGGTTAAAACAGCCTTCCATTTGACTCCTGGTACCTTCTTCAGCCTTAGCTCTAATGGACATCTGGTCACAATTCCTACAGAAACAGTTGAGTTAGCAATCAATCAATCAATCAATCAATCTATCTATCAATCTATCAATCAATCAATCAATCAATCAATCAATCAATCTATCTATCTATCTATCTATCTATCTATCTATCTATCTATCTATCTATCTATCTATCTATCTATCTATCTATCTATCTATCTATCCATCCATCCATCCATCCATCCATCTATCTATCTTTTGCCTGAATCATAATCTTACCTACAGTTAACTCTGGATTCAAGAAGTGATGGGAATTTAGTTCTAATAAAACCTAATTTAAGTAAAATATTAATTCAATAATTAAGCACCTGTAATACAAAGGTTCATTACTAACATGAACTAAGAATGAATACTTCTACAGCATTTATTATCTTAATGCTAATTTCAGTATTTCATAATGCATTATTAAAGTTATTATTTAGTTAATGCACATGAATAAACAATGAACGACTGTATTTTTATTAACTAACATTCACAAAGATGAATAAATAGTGTGATAAATGCATTGTTCATTCTTTTCATGTTAGTAAATATCTTAACTAATGTTAACAAATAACACCTTGGTGTAAAATGTTACCTTAATATTAATACTTTTACATTTATTTGCAGTATATGCACAATTTTCTCTTATTTTTTGTTTCTGTCCTGTCATCAAATGCCCTAACCCCAGCACAAGTGGTTGCTGTTTCTGGAAACCTGTTTGCATTGATCTCTTATCTGGCATTAATGCATTTATTCTTTAATTCTGCTGTAGTCATTGAAAACAGTCCCAGGGCTCTACTTGTTTTTAATATGGTCTTTGTCAGCTGATCTAAGACAAACCAATAGAAAAAAAGAGGTGTGAATATGCAATAGCAAGGAAGAGTTACATTAGTCCTCACCACTCCCTCTTGGTAACGCAACTCCAGACAGCGCTTCCAGCACAGAGCTTTTTCCAGAACTCTGGTCTCCGATCACTACAATAGTGGGTAACGCCAAGTCCTTATGAATGCCAACTGACCGCAGAGTGTCAATCAAATCAATGTATGGACGAATGCTCTCGTCTAAATGACTGTGAACCTCTCCCCTCATTTTCTGTCTGTAAAGATAGATGTACATACTGCATGTAAAGGAAAACATTCACAAATTGTACTGCATTTCTTTCAGTGTTTGGCCTTACATAGTTTCTCTTTTATTTGTTTACTGTGTTTTAAATTCAACATTTGACTGATGCAATATCTTACTCTGTATTGTGTGTATCATGATCTTCTGGCCTGTGTGAGAAGTTATAATGCTCCGCAAAGAAAGCAGCATAAAACTCTTAAACATTAACCTGTGTCATGCGGATCATTTACTGAGCTTTGAAAAATAGCCTTTTTCATTAACCGTTATATTAGATCGATTTTAAAACTGTGCTGTAAAACAATTGTGAAATTTTGATATTCTCATCCTGGGTTTTTCATCCAGTCGCCATAAAACTTAGTCAATATGATCTAAAGACGTTGATCTCAAAATGTGTGTTGACTTTGTCGTCCAATGGCTGATTTTGAACTTCAGTCGTTTGCTCTTTGAAGGAGACCAATCACATAGATGACTCTAATCTGTCTGGTTATTAGTGTGACGTATTCTTAATATCTTAAATCCTGTTGCAATGTCAGTACTTCAAACTTTCTAATACTTATTGTAATATCTAATATCATATCTATATTTAAACTAAATTTTGTCTACACCATGCCAAAACACTGAGGAACCTAAGTTTCAAACGGATGTTGGACATCTCATACAGTGTTGTCATGGTAACAGCAACAAAATAAACATGTATTATTGCACTGTGCTTTTGTGGCTCATACTTAACTCATACTTAACTTTTGGAAGATGTCCACAAAGATTGAAACAATAAAATCAGAATCCATCTACAGATTAAGGCCTAGTCCACACGTGCATGGGTATTTTTATAAATGAGTTTTATACATTTTAGAAATGAGACGAAGGGCCAAACCACATAGAAAAACTGTCTATCCACACATAGATCATGTGGACAGGGTCTTAGTTTGTTCTTTGACCTAGTGTCTTCTCCTGTTATTCAGTTAATCTGTTTGTCCCTCGTTAGTCACCCTACTTAAGTTCTCCTGTCTGGCATCTGTAGGCTATTGTATTCGGTTAGCCCTATGTGTGTGTTTGCTTCATTCTTTTGAATGATTGAAAGAATTAAGATTACCTTCTTCGCTGCTTCGCATTACTCTCTGTCTTCATTCCAGCACGTAAGCGTGACAGACTAGCTGACCTTTAAGAGTAAAAGCATATTAGCTGCATTATTTACCTTGTTTATTTTTTGTTGTAGTTGTGGTTGTTATGGTTGTTATGGATAATTTCACTGCCATCGCCCTGCTCTTCACTGAGCAGGGGAAATTAGCCACTTTAGTGGAGTCCTGTAGATCGCTCATTGCCACAGTAATTTACCCCACAGCTATCCTGCTCCGGGGCAGGTTATGTTCTGGGTTAGAGATCCCAAACTGAAGCTGGACCAATCAGATGTCAGAGAAGTGACACATGTCTATATATATAGAAGAAGTTTGGCTTTAATGATAATTACCATTCTATGATTTATATAATTATTGTGATTCATATTATTATTATTATTGTTATTATCTATCTTTTACACACAAGCAATTTTAGTTTAACAGTTATTATAAATTGTTTATTTTAAATAAATATGAATGTATACAGATCATGTATTATAAATAAGTTGTAGTATCAAAAGATTGTACTGTTAAGAAAATAAAAATCTGACCTTTCATGTTCAAATATCTCTCACTATTATATTTTCAAATGTATAAACTAATTTAACAATTTTCTCTTGTGACTGCACTGATAGAGCAAGATTTTTTATTTTATTTGTCCTATTTCATTTTTCACATGACGTTTTAATTTGTCATATTCTTCAGTCTCTTAACCTTTAGAAAAACCTTTAACCTTTAGTTTTGAATCCCGCTGGGTCTCTCGCGAGAAGTAAATCAAACTTGCTTTGTATTCCAAGGCTCTTGATTGGCTGTCTGCCAGTGATGTCACACATTCATGTGCACGCGCTCCACAAACTCAGGATCAAAGCCTGAGCTGACAAAGAAAGTTGATGAACAGCATCATGGTACCAACAGATACGGATTGGAGAGGTTTGGTTTTGTCAACTCAAAACTAATCCCGTAACTCTGAATTTGTTCAGCTACCATCATGGTACAGGCTCCGGGTGCGAGAGCAGTCACCAGTGCACGCTACGGTGGATGAGATGGTGAAGTGCGAGGACACAGAGGAAACTCCACCCTCTGTACCACTGCTGATGGTGAGCTGAGACAGGACTTTTATTCTGAGGTACTTCTTCCCTCATTGTCTGAACTCTCTGCCTGTCCTGCCTGACTGACCAGGGAGGTCTGTTTGAACTATTTGTCTGCTTGGAACTGTCTGTCTGTCCCATTACAGCCATGGAAGTCAGTGTTGAACATCTGTGGAGTGGATTCAGATCTGTTAGTCTCCAGCTCCACCATGCTCAGAGGATTCCCAGTCTCCACCTCCAACTCCGAGACCCGGATCTGTCTTGACCCGTCGACCCAGCAGCTCCACCATGTCTCCTAACTCCCTTCTCCTACTGTGGCTCTTCAGTCTAGTCCACCTTGGTCCTGTGTCGCTCTGGCTCCACTTCTGTTTTATTTACTACTATTACCATTATACTATTATATGCTCATATGCTTATATGCTAGTTGCCTGGTCTTATATATAAATGTACATTTTCTTATTGCAAGAAATAAGTCAAGCTTCTAAAAGCATACATATTTTTATATTATATATATATATAAAATATCTTATATTATATTATATTATATACTGTGTACTAACCTGTCAAGAAAACCTTTCTGAGAGCTATCACTATCGTCATCATCACTTTGATATGGAGAATGGAAACCTGAACTGGTCATTTTCCTGAATGTGAGAAAGAAAACAATAAAACGTTTCAAGAATATGTCCTTGATAATGTCCTTGCTTTTTGATGTCACCCAAAAAGACTGCTTGTGGTGATGCTGAAAAAAAATAAAAATAAATAAATAAATGGTTTGTCAGTATTTAAGACTGAATTTATACTGTATCACACCCATTATGCAAATGCAAGTAAACATAAGAATACAAATCCCAGTAGACACAGATAGAATTAAATCTCTTTTAGAATGGCAAATACAGGAGGAATATGGCAAAGTCATTTATACGTGCCAAACGTCTTGCTGCCAGCTGGTGACACTATAACTATAGCCTTTAGATGTCTTCAGACCAGAAGTTTTATCAAACATGTGAAGTTTGTAGCAGATTGGGTATTTAATGGCTGAGTTACCACAACTTCCTTTTCCCAAGGCGAAACATCGAACTTTAGCAAAAACTCAAGAAACTCTCTATTTATTAGATTAGTTTAGACTGTCCAAATGTAATGTTGATGTCTTTTTAACCTTAAATGACTCAAAGACTGAGGTTATTAACATTGGCCCATCTGACAGTTTCAGATTTAACAGTTCAACCTTGGATAGCCTGGCAGTTTTTGAATCAAAGTGTGTTAAAAATTTTGTTGTTTTCTTAAACACTCGGCTCACTCTAGAGAAACACATCTCCTCGGTTGTTGCCTCTAGCTTTTTCAGATCCACTTACATTTTTTAATCAAACATTGTCTGCCTGAAAAATCTCTTTAGACAGCTGTTCATGGATTTATTACCTCTCAGTTGGACTATTGCTACTCTTTGTATTGTGGCATCTCAAAGTCCCAAGTAGCTCATTAATAATTGGTCTAAAACCCAACAGCCAAATTTCTAAAAACAAGGCAGAATATATGATCCTGCCACCCCCTCTCTGTGAGATCTTCATTGGCTTCCTGTTAATTTTAGGATGAATTTCAAAATTATTTTCATTGTTTATAAATGCACAATCTGGCCCCTGAAACGCAGAGGAGAAAGAGCTTTCTCTAGATTGTGGAACAGCATGCCAGCGCCCATTAGAGCTGCTCCATCTTTATAAGTGTTTAAATCTATTTTGAAAACTTACTTGCTTCTGTAGCCTTTGCACATTTATGTTGTGTGACTGTATTTATTTATTTATTTTATCTTTGATCATTATGTTGTAAAGCACTTTGGTCAATCTGGTGATTGTTTTAAATATGCTTCATAAATGAACTACAACTAGAACTAGATGTCATTAAATCTCTTGGAGGAGTTTGTTACAGAATGAAACATGTCACTTCCTGTTGCCAGCAGGTGTCGCTATGACTATAGCTGAATATGCAAATGTAGGTCTCTTCAGGTTAGGAGTCCTATTAAATATGTAAAGTTTGGGGCAGAACAGACATTGTATGCCTGAGTTATAGCAACTTCCTGTTTCATGGCAAAACATTGAAATTTGTCAGGCCACCACGGACACGCCCCTCAACGAAACCCAAACAATCTTCAAAACTGAACATCTCAAAGGGCTTTAGGTTATAGTTACCAAATTTGGCATTGATCTGATTCAATCTCTATCAGGAGTTGTTATAATACAATACCTCAAAATTCCAAAGATTCCTGTTGGGTTTGGGATTTTGCTCCAAGATACTTTTTTTGTAGGTATCGATGTGTTAAATGTGTGTTATGTGTGTATTTTTGTTCATGTAGCCTATATAAGATGTACATTTTCTGCCACTTCTGGCATGTGTGCAAAGTTTCATGAGTTTTCGAACATGCTTAGGCCCTTCAAAAATTTTCTTAATTTTGGGGAAGTAGAAGAACAAATATGGCTGCAAGAAGCATTGATGGGCCCAAGCCATCAGTGCACCACCACCCTGGTGGCATCAGGAGAATGGTGCGAAATGGGCTCATGGATTTACAGCAAAGCTCTGGCTGTCTGGCTTTAAGGGTTACACTGTAACATTAAGAGATTGAAACACAGACACACAAAACTGGAACAATATATAAAACTTTGCTAACACTTAACAGTAAGGTTTCAGTTTTTAACAATAATTATATTAATTAACAAGAAAAGGTTTATTAATGCTAGTTAATATTAGGTTAAAACTAATATATTAATGTTAGTAACTTTAAATTGTAATAATGTACTGAATTAACATGAACATTTTTATGTTGTTTAATGTTAGTTAATGCTTTAATTAATGTTAACAAAAGAGAACTTATTGTAAAGTGACATGTCAAACAGCCAAGCGTGGTGACCCATACTCAGAATTGGTGCTCTGCATTTAACCCATCCAAAGTGCGCACACACATGGTGAACACACACACACACACACACACACCGTGAACACACACACTGTGAACACACACCTGGAGCAGTGGGCATCTTTATGGTGCGCTATCTTAGGGTTAGGAATCACACTCTCTCACCATTAGGCCACAACTTCACCCACTTAAATTGTTACCAAAACGTTTAATGATCTATAAGCATTTGTGAAATACAATCACTTAAAAACTACTGTAAATAATTGAGTTTGAGATCAGTTTTAAAGGTTTGGAGTGAGGAGACAGCACAAAGGTTCCACACAAGCATCTGAATTCTGTATTAGCTGTTAGGGTTTAAGAGTTTTGTAAGAGGTTACTGTAGAGCCCATGTGCCACGCCTGTGTACCAAGGTGTGTGCCAATTCTCATGGGTTTTTGAGCATGATAAGGGAGCCAAAAACCTTGAGGGGGTAATTTTGCCCCCTTTGGGCTTTGGGCCCTAATAAAAAAAAAATCTTAGAAAACAATGATGCAATGTAAGTTGCATATATTTATATATTTTTTACACTTGACTTAATATTGCAATAAATAATTATAGTTATCTCATGCTGAATTTTAGACCACCAAAATAATAGGTACAGATTTCAGGGAGGAAAGGAAAGAGAAAAACACATAAAGTAAAGCAAAGGGAACACAATTTTTCTCAAAAAGGATTAAAAAATCCTCAAACAGGATTAAGGTCTGTAAGGTAAATGAGTATATATTGAGAAAATGGTTGTTTATGTTTTCTGTGTGCATCTCTCTCTTTCCTTTTATTTATGTGTAGAGATAATACATTTGAAAGATTAGCTCACCCAACAAATTGCTGAAAATGTACTCACCCTCAGACCACTCAAGATACTGATGAATGAGTTTTATTCATCAGAAATGAAAGTGTGAGCCAAAAGGTGGCACCAGGGAGACTATTGTCATTCATGCATAATTATTAGCTCTGGCCAATCACAGCTTGACACTTGGAGTGTGTTAGTACTGCCTTTTCTCTTTTATGATTGCAGTTTATGATCTTCCCCACCATCATCAGTATATAAACGGAGACTTCCATGGGCCAGATTATACTATTACAGAAACTTACCCTATCTTTTGTCTGTCTCAAGAATCTCATATATCAGTTGTATCTTGAGACTACAATCTAAATCAGTCAGTCAGTCAGTTAGTTGTTATTTGTCCCCTTGGGGAAAGTAATTTGCAGCATACTCCCAAAGACATCACAATCATACATATATATAATATACAAGTTAACAATCACTGATTTAAAGTTCAATCTAATTTAAGATGGTCAGACCAGCTGACCATCAGTAAAGGCTGAAAGAAGAATTTAAACATCTAATTGCTTGGGGGATGAAGGATTGTTTGGACCTGTTTTTAGTGCATTGAGGAACACAATAACTTCTGCCAGATGGTAATAATTTAAATGCATCTGAAAGGGGATGCTTCTTATCATTCACAATGATATTAGCTTTACTCAGTACACTCGCTTTATATACTCTCCAAGTTTTCCAAGTATATACTATATACTTGGTAACTTAGTTCCCAACATTTTGCTTATCATTGTTATTACATTCCTCAATGATTTCTTCTGAGCCTCTGAAGCATTTCCATACCAGCAGCTCACACAGATAGTCATAAAAGCCCCATAAAACATCAAAAGCAATCTGCTATGGACGTTAAAAGACATTAATTTCTTAAAGAATTACTTAAAAAGTCAGTCCATACATCCCATTTAAACTTGTGATCCAAGACTATACCGAGATATTTATAATGAGTTACTAATTGTATTTGTTCCCCAATAATTAGTGTAGAGTGGGTTGTATCCTCTTCTTTCATCACACTTTTCCTCCTCATGCTGCTTATTAATATCAATCAATCACCTTTATTTATATAGTGCTTTAAACAAAATACATTGCGTCAAAGCACTGAACAACATTCATTTGGAAAACAGTGTCTCAATAATGCAAAATGATAGTTAAAGGCAGTTCATCATTGAATTCAGTTATGTCATCTCTGTTCAGTTGAAATAGTGTCTGTTTTTACTGGCAATCAAGTCAATGATATCGCTGTAGATGAAGTGACCCCAACTAAGCAAGCCAGAGGCGACAGCGGCAAGGAACCGAAACTCCATCGGTGACAGAATGGAGAAAAAAACCTTGGGAGAAACCAGGCTCAGTTGGGGGTCAGTTCTCCTCTGACCAGACGAAACCAGTAGTTCAATTCCAGGCTGCAGCAAAGTGCAGAAGAATCATCTGTTTCCTGTGGTCTTGTCCTGGTGCTCCTCTGAGACAAGGTCTTTACAGGGGATCTGTATCTGGGCTCTAGTTGTCCTGGTCTCCGCTGTCTTTCAGGGCAGTAGAGGTCCTTTCTAGGTGCTGATCCACCATCTGGTCTGGATACGTACTGGATCCGGGTGACTGCAGTGACCCTCTGATCTGGACACAGACTGGATCTCGTGGCCACGGTGACCTCGGAACAAGAGAGAAACAGACAAATATTAGGGTAGATGCCATTCTTCTAATGATGTAGAAAGTACGGTGTTATGTGAAGTGTTCCGATTCCAGTTTACCTAATTAATGCAGCCTAAAAATCTTTTAACGGATTTGGATATTAAAAGCATATTAGTATGTTATGTGTATGCCAGGTTAAAGAGATGGGTCTTTAATCTAGATTTAAACTGCAAGAGTGTGTCTGCCTCCCGAACAATGTTAGGTAGGTTATTCCAGAGTTTAGGCGCCAAATAGGAAAAGGATCTGCTGCCCGCAGTTGATTTTGATATTCTAGGTATTATCAAATTGCCTGAGTTTTGAGAACGTAGCGGACGTAGAGGAGTAAAATGTAAAAGGAGCTCATTCAAATACTGAGGTGCTAAACCATTCAGGGCTTTATAAGTAATAAGCAATATTTTAAAATCTATACGATGTTTGATAGGGAGCCAGTGCAGTGTGGACAGGACCAGGCTAATATGGTCATACTTCCTGGTTCTAGTAAGAACTCTTGCTGCTGCATTTTGGACTAGCTGTAGTTTGTTTACCAAGCGTGCAGAACAACCACCCAATAAAGCATTACAATAGTCTAACCTTGAAGTCATAAATACATGGATTAACATTTCTGCATTTGACATTGAGAGCATAGGCCGTAATTTAGATATATTTTTGAGATGGAAAAATGCAGTTTTACAAATGCTAGAAACGTGGCTTTCTAAGGAAAGATTGCGATCAAGTAGCACACCTAGGTTCCTAACTGATGACGAAGAATTGACAGAGCAACCATCAAGTCTTAGACAGTGTTCTAGGTTATTACAAGCAGAGTTTTTAGGCCCTATGTGTCACGGCTCGTAAAAGAGGAGAAAGCAAATGCAGGCAATCAGAAATGGTTTATTGAAAACTTGTCCAGAATGTAGGCAATGGTGATAGAAGGTCTACGGTGGCGTGAGAAGTGCTGGATGGTGAAGTCGGTGGTGAAGGTGAAGACGGTCAATGGATGAAACCAGGAACAGACCGGAACACTCACACGAAGACGACAACACGAACATAATCCAGAACACGAACACGGGAGACGGTAATCCAACTGTATGGCTGAAACATGAATGAGGATCTGACAACAGACAGAGAGATGGGTGAGTATTTATAGCTGAGTGGAGATGAGGATCAGCTGGAGCGAGACAATCAACATACAGGTGACAACAATTAACCAAACGAGCACATGGAGACTACGAGAGTACAAATACAAACACAAAACATGACACGGAGGAAACAATGGATTTCCTACCGTGACAGTACCCCCTCCCCTAGGACGTCACCTGATGTTCCCAGCCTGCCTTACCTGTAGATTGTAATCATCTATAAGGCGATGATCCAGTATGTCCCGAGCAGGAACCCACCTTCTCTCCTCCGGACCGTAACCTTCCCAATCCACCAAGTACTGAAATCCGCGTCCCCTCCGTCTAGAGTCCAGAATACGATTAACCAAATATGTGGTTTCCCCATTAACGATAAACCGGGGCAGGCGGGTTAAGACGGGAAAAAATCACCGGTTTAATTTTGGATACATGGAACACGGGATGAACCCTCCTGTACGCCGGAGGAAGGCTAAGACGCACTGTTACCGGATTAATGATTTTGGTAACAGAAAACGGGCCAATAAATTTGGGAGCAAGCTTATTCGAAACGGAACGCATAGGAATATTCTGGGTTGAAAGCCACACTCTTTGACCGACGACGTAACGGGGAGGCTTCGACCGGTGGCGATCGGCCTTAGCCTTGGTGCGCGACCTAGCCTGGAGCAGAGCTCTGCGAGCTCTGGTCCAGGTGCGGTGACACCTCTGGACTAGTGCGTGTGCGGAGGGGACCGAAACCTCGGATTCCGTACTGACAAAATTAGGTGGTTGGTACCCTAAACTACACTTAAATGGAGACATGCCGTAGATGACACTGGCAAAGAATTGTGTGCGTACTCCACAATTGAGAGTTGCTGACACCAGGACGAAGGATTATTGCAAGCCAAACATCGCAAAACCCTTTCGACATCCTGATTGGCTCGCTCGGTTTGACCATTGCTCTGGGGATGGAACCCGGCAGAAAGACTAACAGTCGCTCCTAACAATTTACAGAATTCTCGCCAAAATTTGGACACAAATTGGGGACCCCTGTCAGAAACCACGTCTGTCGGAAGGCCATGTATACGGAAGACGTGGTCAATGACAGCTACCGCTGTTTCCTTGGCTGATGGTAATTTGGGCAAGGGAATGAAATGAGTCGCCTTCGAGAACCGGTCCACTACGGTTAAAATCACCGTATTGCCCTTAGAGGGCGGGAGGGCGGTAATGAAATCTAGCGAAATGTGGGACCAGGGTCTCGAAGGGACAGACAGCGGTAAGAGTAACCCATCTGGAGGTCGATTGGAAGTCTTACCAATAGCGCAAACTGAACAAGCCAAGACGAAGTCGTGGACGTCACGAGCCATACCAGGCCACCAAAATCGTTGCTTGACTAGAAACCTAGTTCTACTAAGCCCTGGGTGACAAGCAACACTGGAACAATGACCCCACTGGAGAACGTCTGACCGTAACCCCTCCGGCACAAACAATCGGTTCGGTGGGCAACGAGCCGGGGGCGTTACCCCTTCTAAGGCAGTCAAAACCTTCGATTCGACCTCCCATCTGAGCGCGGAGATAATGATGGTCCCCGGTAAAATGGGCTCAGGAGTAGCAGTACGATCGGAACGCTCAAAAAGACGGGATAAAGCATCGGGTTTGATGTTTTTGGAACCCGGCCGGTAAGAAAGTGTAAAATCAAAACGACCGAAAAACAATGCCCACCGAGCCTGCCTGGAGTTAAGTCTTTTGGCGGTTCTAATGTATTCGAGATTCTTATGGTCCGTCCATACAATGAAAGGTACACCCGACCCTTCAAGCCAGTGACGCCATTCTTCCAGTGCAAGTTTGACTGCCAACAACTCTCGATTGCCAATGTCATAATTAACTTCCGCAGGAGATAAACGGTGAGAATAATACGCGCAAGGATGCACCTTTCCGTCTGAGGATGCGTGCTGGGACAACACTGCTCCTACCCCCACCTCTGACGCATCGACCTCCACTATGAATTGACGTGAGCGATCAGGGGTGACGAGAATGGGAGCTGAAACAAAGCAGCTTTTCAGTTTGGCAAACGCAGCCTCGGCTGCGTTTGACCACCTGAACGTCAAACTAGGGGAGGTCAAAGCGGTCAGAGGCGCGGCTAGTTGGCTGAAATTGCGAATGAAACGCCGCTAAAAATTGGCGAACCCCAGAAATCTCTGCAGGGCCTTGCGAGACTCTGGGGATGGCCAATCTACCACAGCCTTAACCTTCTCAGGATCCATGCGAACACCCTCAGTCGAAATGATGTGTCCTAGAAAAGAAACAGACTGTGCATGAAAAACGCATTTCTCCGCCTTGACAAACAATCCATTCTCTAGCAACCGCAGAAGCACTCGTCGTACGTGTTGCAAGTGTTCCTGGAGAGATGAAGAAAAATCAATATGTCATCCAGGTAAACATATATGAACAGATCAACCATGTCTCGCAACACGTCATTAACTAGTGCTTGGAAGACTGCTGGCGAGTTCGTTAGCCCGAAGGGCATCACGCAGTACTCAAAATGGCCTCTAGGGGTGTTAAAGGCAGTCTTCCACTCATCTCCCTCCCTGATGCGGACCAAATGATAAGCATTACGTAAGTCCAATTTAGTGAAAACGGACGCTCCCTGCAACCTTTCAAAAGCTGAAGACATAAGCGGCAAAGGATAGGTATTCTTTACCGTTATGTTGTTCAGCCCTCGGTAGTCAATGCAAGGTCGCAAGGATCCGTCCTTCTTTCCCACAAAAAAGAACCCCGCCCCCGCTGGAGAAGAAGAAGGGCGGATGAACCCCGTTGCTAGAGAACTGGATATATATTTCTCCATGGCCGCCGTCTCTGGAATAGACAAAGAATATAACTTGCCCTTAGGCGGAGAAGTACCTGGCAATAACTCTATCGCACAGTCATAGGGACGATGAGGAGGAAGAGAATCAGCCCGAGACTTACTGAACACCTCCTTCAGGTCGTGGTACTCCGCGGGCACGTTAGCCAACTCCACTGCTTCCCCCTGAAACACAGACTCAGAAACATTAACACCAGCAGACAAAAGACAAGACAAATGACACTCCTCGCTCCAGCTAACCACCGATCCGAGGCGCCAATCGATCCTGGGGTTGTGTTTATGGAGCCAGGTGTGACCGAGAACAATGGGAGATTGAGGTGAGTCCGTGATGAAAAATGAAATCTCCTCCGTATGGTTACCAGATGTGATTAGAGAAACAGGTAAAGTGGTCTGTATGATGACTGGCAGTCTGTGTCCGTTGAGTGCAAAGGGTGCAATGGGGTGTTTGAGGGAGGTGAGAGGAATGTTGAGCTTACTAGCGAACTTGAAGTCCATGAAACTACCCTCGGCCCCAGAATCCAACAAAGCGTGATGATCGAGTGCGTGGGTGGACCACCGTAGACTCACCGGAAGGAGTGTCGATGTAGATGAGGTCTTCCTGGCAGAGATCCCACCAGATAGCAGCCTCCGTTTTACTATCGGGCTTGGTCTTCTTACCGGACAGCGCTGGATGTGATGTTCTTGGCTGCCACAGTATAAACACAGTCCCAGGGATCTCCGCCTGATCCTCTCCTCCCGGGAGAGCCGAGCTCGCCCCACCTGCATGGGTTCAAGATCTCCAGGTGGGCTGACCGCAACCTCTGAGCGCTGACGCTGAGCCTCCGGTCTGGTCGCGAGAACTGCTCTCCCCCTCCGTCTGGCGGCTTGGTCGAGTCGGTTGTCTACTCTGATGGCGAGGTCAATCAGGCCATTGAGAGAAGTGGGGAGCTCAACGGCGCGGATCTCCTGTTGGATGCGGTCAGCCAACCCATACAGGAAGTGATCCCACTGCGCCTCTTCGTTCCACTTACACTCCGCCGCCAGGGTGCGGAACTCGATAGCATAGTCGGATACGGACCTGTCTTCCTGACATAGGTCCGTGAGAAGTCTAGCTGCCTCCCTCCCGGCGACGGAGCGGTCGAAGACCCGTCTCATCTCCTCCGAAAGGGCGTGGAACGAGGCACAGCAGCTGTCTTGGTTCTCCCACACCACCGTCCCCCAGAGGGCAGCCCTCCCCGTCAGAAGTGACAAGACGAATGCTACCCTCATCTCCTCGGTGGTAAACGTGCGGGGCTGCAGGGCGAAGTGCAGAGAACAATGTGACAGAAATGATCGACAAAACTTTGGCTCACCCGCATATTTCGTGGTTCGGACTGGGAAATCCCCCCCGGAGACGATCGGCGGTGTGGGTGGCGTGGGAGGCGCAGCGGGTGGCGGTTGTTGTTGTTGTTGAGCCTGGAGAGCGAGCTCGGACACCTTCATCACCATTGCTTGGAAAGCTCGACCCATCTCATCTATCGCCTTGTCTTGGCAATCCATACGACCAACGGCTCTCTGCAGAAACTCCTCCAGATGAGATGGGGAGCGATCGCCTGCTGCTTTCATGATGGTCAGATCCTACTGTCACGGCTCGTAAAAGAGGAGGAAGCAAATGCAGGCAATCAGAAATGGTTTATTGAAAACTTGTCCAGAATGTAGGCAATGGTGATAGAAGGTCTACGGTGGCGTGAGAAGTGCTGGATGGTGAAGTCGGTGGTGAAGGTGAAGACGGTCAATGGATGAAACCAGGAACAGACCGGAACACTCACACGAAGACGACAACACGAACATAATCCAGAACACGAACACGGGAGACGGTAATCCAACTGTATGGCTGAAACATGAATGAGGATCTGACAACAGACAGAGAGATGGGTGAGTATTTATAGCTGAGTGGAGATGAGGATCAGCTGGAGCGAGACAATCAACATACAGGTGACAACAATTAACCAAACGAGCACATGGAGACTACGAGAGTACAAATACAAACACAAAACATGACACGGAGGAAACAATGGATTTCCTACCGTGACACTATGATTAACACCTCTGTTTTTTTTTTAATTTAGCAGTAAGAAATTACTCGTCATCCAATTTTTTATATCGACTATGCATTCCATTAGTTTTTCAAATTGGTGTGTTTCACCGGGCTGCGAGGAAATATAGAGCTGCGTATCATCAGCATAACAGTGAAAGCTAACACCATGTTTCCTGATGATATCTCCCAAGGGTAACATATAAAGCGTGAAGAGTAGCGGCCCTAGTACTGAGCCTTGAGGTACTCCATACTGCACTTGTGATCGATATGATACCTCTTCATTCACTGCTACGAACTGATGGCGGTCATATAAGTACGATTTAAACCATGCTAATGCACTTCCACTGATGCCAACAAAGTGTTCAAGTCTATGCAAAAGAATGTTGTGGTCAATTGTGTCAAACGCAGCACTAAGATCCAATAAAACTAATAGAGAGATACACCCACGATCAGATGATAAGAGCAGATCATTTGTATCTATTCTAATATAATAATGATAATAATGATAATAATAATATAATGTTTTATTGACATAACACCTATTAAAAACCCAAAGATGCTTTACATAACGCTGATAGAAAACATGAACACAATACAAATAGTAATATAAAGTCACATGCTCAAACAGCAGATACTGTAGAGATCATCTTTCGTTCCAGATAAGTAATGCATGCAAGCATGGAATTGAAAAATGATGCAGACAATCAATGTAAGAACATATTGTAAATAACTTTTTAAAGGTCTGGAGTGAAAAGACAGCACAGAGGTTATGAGAAAGTTTGTTCCTGAGTTTAGGAGCTGAAATACACAAGTAGCTGATGTAATTACCCCCCCCCCCCCCCCCCCCCCCCCCATGTTGTAAAAAACAAAACTAAGACATTATTTCTAATCAGAGCACCTCCTTTTTGTTCAAACAGGATGTAGGACACAACTCTGCTTACAGGATATGTGTGGGTGACATGCCTGAAAATGAACAGAAAATAACATTGTGGTGGGGTTGGCAGTTATGTGCTCAATGCATAATGCATAATGCCATAACATAGCTCATACAGTCATTTGTTTATGAATATGTATTATTTTTGCCTTTTCATAAAATAAATCAATAAATCAATAATAAATATAAAAATAAAGTTTCATAAATCAAATTAAGAAGAGCCTCAGCTCAATTTCTGAAAGCTGACACCCGAACAGCAGAACCACACGCTAGTCTAACAGGAAGCACCTTGAATTTCCTTGTTCAACCACAGCCACGCGCAAACACTCATTGTTTAACTGAGCACTAACTAATCATGCCTAAGAACAGGTCTATAAACACATCTACACATGACTGAGGTACTTCTGTTCTTTTGTACTGAGTAATACTGTATTCACAAACACAAATGTTGTGTTTCAATCTTGCTTTCATGTTTTTTAACATCTTTCTGATAATTACTTTCAATCTTGTATACAAATGTACATAAGAACTAATGAAATAAGAGCTTTAGGTTTTAAATAACTGTGTGTAAATGATTTATCCAAAAATTTAATATCACGGCAAAGGTATTAGTAGAGTAAAGTATTAGACATTTAATTTAATATTATAGGCATAAATCTATATTATATACTAAAAATTGATTCATTTAGAATACATTTTTCATGGGCCTATTAATATGATTTTATTTAAAATATTCATGTCTGGAAGCCGGGACGGAGGGACGCACTCCATCCCAGAATTTGCCATTGTTTAACAGACTCCATTTCCCATAACACCCCATGCCTAGGATCTTTTAGAGCTTTACACGGTCAGACCCCGCAATACATCACTGACTTGTTATACACATATTCCCCAAGGGGTGCCCTTCGATCAACAGGCCAAAGGCTTTTAACGGTTCCAAAGACTTGTCATAAAACCAGGGGTGATCTGTCTTTTGAGGCTGTAGCCCCTAGACTGTGGAACGCCCTACTCTTGACGTTTTTTTACCACCAAGATGCAGTTTCTGACCGTGATTTATTCCATAAAACACACAAACACTTCTGTCGCTGAAGAACTGAAACGTAAACAAAGGAAATATGATTAGTGTTGTGCCAGTTACTTCTGTGAGGGTGGTTTATAAAACTGTATATTTCTAGTCTATTACCACCCACTGCCACTTATACCAACAACGGAAATAAGTGCAGTTACAATAGCTAAATATATGGGAGAGCATTGCTATTAAGTGACTATATTGTATTGCAATAGGAATCACTTCAAAGTTAATTTTGTAAAATGTAAAATATGTAAAATATTATCTGAGAAGGAAAGAGAGAGGGAGAGATAGAGAGAGGGAGAAAAAGAGGGAGAGAGGGCAAGGCCCAAAGAAGAGAGCTCCAGCAAAGGAAACAGTCAGCAAAGAAAAGTCAGAAGAGAGAAAAGCCTAGAGCAGAGGTTCCCAACCTTTTTCAGCTCGTGACCCACACAAACAAACACATACAGGGTTTATAACTTAGTATTCAGAAGCTAGATTGTTAACTGTCTGTTCTGAAAAAAACTGGCAATGAACTGAAAATAACTCGGGCAGGCACCACTTGGCACAACTGCTGTTGTTCTGTAGCATATGCAGCAAAAATGTCTAAGATTTATTGGCGGTTTATTCTTAAACCAATCAGTGAGCTCGAATAGTGGAAGAATTATTTATTTTTTCTTATTTAATTATATATATGAACTGATGTTATTATGTTATGATTTAGACATTTTTACATATATGAACAATATTATTATTTCTTATAATATTAATTGGCGGCCCACTTGCAATACCATCGCAAACCACCTCGGCCCACAGGTTGAAAACCACTGAGCAACATTTACAGTCTTCTTTTATCCCTTCCTTGACCATGTGACTGAAACAGATGTGAGACAATCAAACTGACCAGTCAGCAGATAACAGCTTCACCCACTGTGAAAAAAGTGTCTGGAGTAAACAGTTTACCGTATTTTTATTTGTATTTATTTTTGCTATTTAGTTGTTTATATGCCATTTAAAAAAAAAGAAAAACTCCAGTACACCTGTGCATAGGGCTTGGCGATATGAGGAAAAATTAATATCGCTCCATTTTTTGTCTGATTTGTGGTATATGGTAGTCTATATCTTGGTACTTTGGATTTGGATTAACAACCAAAGTGAATGTAAGCATGTAGGAAAATATCATGTAAGATGATGAAAATCCCATTACAGAACAGAAGGGAAGATCATAGACTGCCTCCATAGTCATAACAGGACAGGACGAGAATTTATAGACGGCCTCTATAGCCATAACAGGACAAGGGTTCATAGGTTGATACCACTGACAGCACTGGAGGTTCTACAGCAGTACCTACAGAAAACAGGGGGAGTTCATTAATAGTCTTTTTATCAGGGTAAAAACAATGTTCATCAATGGTTCCTTTGACAGTGACATGGGTGGACTTCCCCGCTCTGGAAGTTCTGGTGAGACCTGACAAGGCTCTGGAAGATCGACAGTGATTAGACTTGACTCTGGAGGATTAACGGTGACTTGATTTGCCTCTTGAAGATCAACAGTGGCTTGACAGGGTGTTGTTGTGTCTGCCATTTCATGACCAGGATCTGCTTTCAATGCAATTTTGTGAGTGTGCTCTTGTGCAGCCCTCATTTCACTGATGAGTGCCATGGGTGCTATGTTGCATTCCTACTCTGTGATACCCACAGTAAACAAAGAGCCAACAGACAACAAAGCATAGTCCAGGATCTAACAGAGTGATGAACGTGGACCCACAAGTTTAAGCTTAGATTGGAGAGGTTGATTTATGCCATCACAGAAAATCTCTATCAAAACAATGTCTGGTAACTCAGAATAGTAAACAATGGCTTAAAACTCTCTAATATGGTTCTCCAGGGATCTTGGTCATTGTTAATGGCGAATAGTGTTTTTGTAGTGTCCATACCTGGCCAGTTCACCTGAACAGCTGCTGGATCCTTGTGGGGCCGAGTATTCTGTAACGTTGCTGATGAGTCGTGAATCATGCAGATCTATGTGCAAGCTTTTATTACACAGAGACATGGTCGTAACAGGCATGGGTCAAAAACTGGCAAACAGGTATATAGAGGGCAAGACAAAGAATATTCCTAAGCGTGGGTCTTCGATGGATGAAAAATATTCAGAGGGCTAACCAAGAGGGGTAATCCAGAATCCAGACCAAAGGGTTAAAATATGAGAAACAGGGCAAGGCAGGAAAAAGACTAAACTGAATACTATAAACTAAGATAAGACTGTGAAAAATATAAACTGAAACAAGACTCTGAAAACTAGAGACTGAAACAAGACTTTGAAAACAAACAGGGAATGGCTTGCTATGGCTAGGAGAAGGATATGTGCAGAACAATACTCGGCAGTTTGTGAGGGGAAGCCCAATGCTTATGCAAGCTGTGTCCAAATTCAGGGTCTGCATCCTCCTTAGGATCCTTCCTACCCGGTTGAAGGAGGAGGGGTCCTCCTCCGACCGCAAAAACCGGAAGTCAGTGTTTGTGAATTTGGACTGCCTACCCTTCTTTCAGTTCCCTCCCTTACCCGTTGCTCATATCCTGTCGCCTAGCAACCGTGACAGCGCCAAGCAAGACACGAGTGAAGAGCTCATCATTCTTTCCCCGGAGCTTTATAAACACTTCTGTCTGCTCTTTCGTCCTTAGAAGCATTAAAAACAGCTTCAATCACTAACAAATAAGCTGTGTGTAAGGGGATATTCACACAGGCAGTAAGGAAAAAGCTAGTTTACGAAAGTAAACTTTTTTTTTTTTTTTTTACATATACACGTACAAATGTAAAAAAAAAAAAGCTTAACAAAATGCCTAAATAGAAAACCACTGAAAATATATATTTTTGAAAAGCCAGTTTTTAAAAAACATCGAAAATAATACTCCTCCCCCACTCCGCTACCGCTCGCTTCGTCCTGCCGAAAAGAATTATGGGATAGGTAGGACGCGAAAGGATCCACCACACCCATCCTTCCAATTCGGGGGAAAAGGAGGATGCATTTGTGGGCCGCATTTGAAGGATCCTACGAATTTGGACAGCCTTCGTCGCGGCGCTGTGACGTAACATCCTTCAAATTAGTCCTCCGAAGGATGTAGACCCTGAATTTGGACACAGTCAAAGTGTGTCTGATGATTGTGCTGTGTGTGTAATTGGTGGCAGCTGTGTGTGATCGTTAACAGGTACATGGTGTGATTGTTGTCAGGTGAATGTGATTGGTGCAATGGAGCATGGGAAATGTAGTAGTTGTAGATGATGACTTCTGGTGGTGAATAAATGGAAGTTCAATGACCGGATCATGACACTTTCACAGTTAGCCTACAATAATTGTGCATATCATCAAACTTATTTATATAATAATATATAATAACACATAAAAAATAAAAAAAATAATAATGATAATAAAAAGCTAAGGACTTTGTATGATCAGATGTTAAAATAAACAAAATCCTCACCTGTAAGAGCAAACATTGATAAAGATGTCTTAGCCATGTCCATACCTTTAATTAATTCATTTTGTTGTGGTCTGTGCTACGTTTCTGTTTTTGGTTGTGTTTTGAGTATTTGCAGCACACATGTTGCCAAATTGATGTTTTCTTAATTAGCCTTTTTTTTTTTTAGCTCTCTAGGCCACCATATACTCAGTAATGTTGTTGACATTTGCGTTTCATATCATTGTAAAGTAGCTTGAAAATGCCACAAACCATTATAAAGTGGCATCTATCATTCTGAAAGACTTTATGAAAACTGGCAGAAGTGTGCTGGAGCTTGACACTTGCTCTACACAATGCAGAGTCATGTATACGGTGCTGCAGTGCACCTACAGAAAGTCCAAAACATTCATACATCTCCAGAACAAAAATAGATGGAAACGGCAGTGGCTCAGTGGTTCATGTAGGTTGTCTACAAACCGGAAGGTTGGTGGTTCAATCCCCGGCTCCACCTGACCAAGTGTCAAGGTGTCCTTGAGCAAGAGACCTAACCCCAGCTGCTCCCGACGAGCTGGATGACCGCAGTCAGTGAGTGAATGGGTGAATGTGAGGCAAATTGTAAAGTGCTTTGGATGGCCATGTGGTCTGTTGAAAGCGCTATATAAATGCAGTCCATTTACTAAACTACTTGCCACATATTAAAATATATATATATTAAAGGTACCATTTTTCTTGCTTTTTGAAGCTTTGATTGTGTTTACAGTGTGCAATATAACATGTGTTCATGTTTCGCGTGTATTTTTCACACAATTCACCTCTCTGTATGCCGCTGTTTTCACTGTCATAAAAACAGGCTGATGACTTCCTTGTTCTATGAAGCGTCTCCTTCAGAAATACGTAACGGGTTCTGATTGGGCCAGTGGTTCCTGTGTTGTGATTCGACAGCAGCTGAGTGCACGCTGCCCTCCTGGAAACGTGATTGGACTAGTTTTGAGAGGCAAGTGTGCAGGAGTATGTGCTGGAGATGCACTTACAATCACAGGAGCATTTTTACTGACGAGATGCCCATGAAAATCGCATTCGCCACAGCCCTCAACATCTAGTTAACAAAGCTAAATAGCGTTGCCCTTTGTGTAATAAATTACAGAAACTGTTAAACGCACCAACTTAAATAATAAGATACACTTACACTTATGTGGTCCATAAACAACACCTTCTCCAGACAAAGAGGGAACTGCTCCATCTTTCAAGAATAATCTTTGTGCAAATCCAGCATTAGACTGATTGAGATTGAGGAAGTTGTCCTCAGCAAAATGTGCTGCACATAGTGTTACATGTGGATTATAATTTTCGGGAACCGAGTTAAACATAAATATTAACCATTAATCTCCAAGTACATCGTCCCTGGGAAGCCCAAACAAAGATGATTGGACTCTGAGATGAAAATAACAGCGTTTCAACGACATGTCGAACACAAACGCAGCTCTTCCTTCTTCTCCGTCTGAGCGCAACAAGGCCACGCCCCCTGTTTGTTTATTCATGAGGCCGGAGGTTAGTCAAAAAACTGTTTTAGTGAAGTCATTACTGCAGGAACTAGAGGGATGTAGTCCAAACGGGTCATTTTTTTTAGGCGAATTCTGTTAAATCAAATATCTCGCTTGGCATTGAACTTTGAGCTTTAGAATTTTACAGATATTATTTATACTCTAACAACAACATTACACACTAACTAAAGTTTAAAACATGGGATCACGAAGAACGGGACCTTTAAACTGAATTTGTAGTTGTTATTGTAAAATAATGCCCAATGTAAGTCAATGGTAGCATACAAAATATTTTGTCAACAAGCTCAGGCAGAAAAGAGATTCAACAAATGTGTAAGTTAAAGCAATTACTTTCTCTGTATTTGCAGAGGTCATATCAGTCAAACTTCACTATACTTCACTACTTCACTTGTTTTATTGTGCTTTATAAATAAATAAAATGAAAATGAAATGAAATGAAATATGTTGTTCAGGTTTTCAAGATCTTTATCTGCATCCACTGCTCTTGTTGTTTTCTCAGCAAGTTTGATGAACTATTAAAAAGGAAAATATTCAATGATTTGGGATCAAAAGGAACAATTCTGGTAGTAATATAATAAAAATTTTATATTAGCAATGAATGCATATACATTTGTGAATAACTTGCGTATACATATAAACTCAATGCGTGCATATACATCCATAAAACACTCACGCATGAATATAAAACATTTTTTTTTTTTTACTAACGTGTTCAGTTCAGGTAAGAAAGACTTATGTTTTAGTTGTGTACATACATATATATGCAAGTGATTTCATATGTGGATGTGCATGATTTTTTTTACTGTGCAAATGGAAGTTGTTTAAGAGCAGAAGTAACCTGTCTATGTACCGCATTTGCAATCATGGACAGGGATCGAGCTACAACTGAAGCAATTAGCATTTTGCATAATGTTCTTACTTCACCCGCTATTATGAGATCAATTACCATCAGTTGAATAGAAGATTTATTTACACAGAGATTTATCTGCAAAGCCGGAGACCGGGGCAATAATCCAGCCTAGTCATAACAAAGGCATGTACAAGCTTTTCTGCAGCAGCAAAAGTGAGAAGAGGTCCGCGTTGAGCAATGTTCCTAAGATGATAGGAAGCGTTTTTAGAATATGTTTTACATGTGCATCTAATGTTATCATGAAGTGGGAAATGCCATGCTGGATTCAACAATGAAAACTTATCTGATGTGCCTTTTGAGAAGCCACCACTGTACCAAACGGTTTTAGATCCGTTCACCCTAAGGAAGTTATTCTGCAGAAGTACTGGTATCTAATTCACAAGAATGTAGAATCTAAAGAATAAGTGCTAGTATCTTCAAAAAGGATACTAAAGAACAAGCACTAGTAGCTAATCAAACAGATTTTAGTGTCTAAAAACAATAAGTTCTGGTAGCATGAATATAGATACTGGTCTGTTTTAAATATGAAAAGTTAAAGGTCTTGCTATCTCCATAAATCATTACAGTGAGTGTGAGAACAGCGCCACCCAGTGTCTGCTGGAGAAAACACAGCCACAGATACTGAATTCAAATAGATTGAAGGCCTTTATTGTCATTGCATTTTGTATTTTTCTGTTTCCAACAAAATGAGGAGCACTGCTCATAACCACAGACAATAAATAGGACTGGACTCTACAGTACAATTATAAAAGTATACAACAACTACAGTTATAATATTGCACACTGTTCAATCTGAGTCCAGGCTTTGACAGAGCTCTGATATCAGACAGGAACAGAAAGTAGAGTGAAATGGAATAAGTGTCAGCAGTGATTAGTGAGAAGATATATATTGTACCTTGACATGCCACATTTGTGTCCCTGGAGCAGTCATCAGTAGCACAGGTTTATTTGTAGCCATAACTCAACAATACATGATTTTTCTTTTATGCCAAAAAGCATTAGGATATTAAGTAAAGATCATGTTCCATGAAGATATTTTGTACATTTCTTACTGTAAATATATCAAAACTTAATGTTTGATTAGTAATATTCATTGCTAAGAGCTTAATTTGAACAACTTTGAAGATGATTTTTTCAATATTTAGATGTTTTTGCTCCCTCAGATTCCAGATTTTCAGATAGTTGTATCTCAGACAAATATTGTCCTCCGAACAAACCACACATCACTGGAGAGATCATTTATTCAGTTTTATGATAATGTATAAATCTCCGTTTAAAAAAATTGTTCCAGGATCACATTCAGTGCATTTGTTATATTCCTGATAAAGTGACCAGCTGATCATACTGATATTCTGCATATTGTAAAAACAACAGTATAGACAGAGAAAGAGACTGGAGAGAATTAAGTGACTGCAGTAGAGTAAAGTGGCCAGAGAAGTGTTGTAACATTGAGCTTTGCATTGAGCTCAGTGCATGAGTGAGTCTGACGTCCTAACAGCAGCAGGGGGAAACTGTCCTGTTCTTAAAGATCTGTAGCAGACTGAACAGGTTTGTCCTGAGTGTGACGGTCCTCAGGGATATTCTTGGCTCTTCAACAGTGTAATGGCATCTCTTCATTAGGATCAAGGAAACAGCCTTGCAAGCAAAACAACAAAAATTACTCACACTGTTGCTGCTCCTCAGTATTTCTGTCTTGTTTTTCAGTGCAAAAAGATCCTTAAAGCTGTGGTAGGGAACTTTTGAGGCTCTAGCGGTTAATAAACAGAACTGCTTGCGTCTTGCGGAAGAACATCGTAGCCGGAACTACTTCTCTCTGTTTATGTCTATGAAGAATCACAAAGGTACTGGGTTACTCCGCCGCGGTACCCCCGAAGCAATCTAAAATAGTCCGAATATAAACACTTATTATAGGTGCACCCTAGTGATTCAGGACAAGCTAAAAACACGGTTTGGAAAATGGATTCATGGTGTACTCATTTATTATGTTCATTTTTCTACATTTTGAACACAAAGTTACGGAGCGCAGCTCTGATTGGTTGTTTCTTACCGGGAGCGATGGATTTCTGCAAATGGCAATAGGACACTGGGAGGAGCCAGAGGAGCTTGATTTATACACAGATTATCTGTCTCATATTCTACTGTCAGGACATAATGACAGGTTTAACAAATATGTAAAAAATATATATTTACAAAAGTTCCCTACTGCAGCTTTAAATTATGTGGAGGAGGTATGATGACTTTTACCATAATACCAGCTCAATAACTGTTAATACAAGTTGTTGGGTTTAAAAGGAATAATTTTTTTTTTTTTTTGACTAATGCTGTCATTTTTCCTAATCTTGCTGCAGTATCAATACTAGCTTTTCCATACAGCAGGAGAACTCAGGGCTTGTCCAAATCCACTTTTGCTATTTAAACAAACAGAAAAACGGTCTAAACAGGTTGTCCCTATTCTCTTAATGAGTAATGGGTGTTTCTTGGTCATAACATGCAATAAACCAATCAGAGTCTCATCTTCCGTTCCCTTTAAGAGCCAGTTGCGCTCGTGCAATGACAGATTTGCTAATTTACACGACCGAATTTGGCAAGTGCAAAGACGTGTCTACGAAATGTGATTTTCTAAATGATTTAGAAGTGATTAAAATAATAAATTGATTCTTTTGAACACAGTTATACTAGTCTCTAGTACTGTTACCCAAATTATAATATTTCTAATGGTAGGTTAAAACATCAGCAACTGCTGTTAACATCCATATTGAGAACCATTTACAGCTGGTGTCAAAAAATAAATAAATAAAATCATATGCCCTTAGACCTTAAGATCTAATAAAAAAATGTATCTTATTTTTTAAAGCATTATTTATATAGAACTTTATACAATATAAGATTGTGTCAAAGCAGCTTTTTCGTGTTAAATATAAAAAGTTTCTATGCAAACAACATTTAATATTTTGCTAAGCAGTGACAGAAAGAGGACAATAATAAAGTAAATTCTTCAGCTGAAGTCAGTTTAACTTGTAGTTTGTCATGTAAATAGTTTAATGCAGATATGTTGGTTAATATATTTATTTGTCTGTGTATATTTTGGATATAATGAAAATTTTGCCTTTTTTCTTACGTTAGTTAAAAATAAAAAAAACATATCACCATATCCATTTGTCTAATATCATGAAGTTAAACAATTTGATAGAATAATGTTATGGATGTTATATGATAGAAACATGTCAATGTAGTGGCTTTCTAAGTGAGAACACATAAGGGAAAGTGTTTTTAATTTGAACACTTTACTAAATGCATCATTGTTTATTAGTGTTGTAGGTCTGTAGTGTGTATGAATGTGGCCAAAAATATAAATATACATTTGTTAAGAGCAGTGGTTTTCAACCTGTGGGTCGCGGTGGTATTGCAGGTGGGCCGCCAATTACTATTATAAGAAATAATAATATTGTTAATATATGTAAACATGTCTAAGTCAGCGTCTGGTGCTCCGCTGACTGTCTACCAGCTGCTGAGCTGGATCTGGTTTTTCAGTTTTTCTGAGCAGTGCCAGTCCGAGATATGTTCTGTTCATTGTCACTTCATTCTAGGGCTGTGTGATTAATCAAAATCGTCATAAATTCACGATTTGAGCGTGCGGGATTTCTAAATAGCTGTATAGCATGATTTTCCGCAGCCCTGACCTCCTGCAGTATACTATCCGATCCAATCAGAATGCAGCGCTCCTAGCACGAGAACAGAAGAGACTGGGCATATGCCTAACTCCAGGTTCACACTCTGTCTGTGATGCGCCTTTTTTCTGAGCCCATGTCAACGGATCAGAGCGTTCACACTGCACGGTAAAAGGCTAGAAATAAAAACATGCGAAAATAATTAATATCTAACACATGAGCATAGAGAGAGTTGTGAGTGCATAGGACACAGAACAGCGTGTATCTGAGCAAGCACGTAAGTCTATAAAGTTTGTTACAACTTTACTATAGTGATAATTTTGACTTATGTCTGTTCTAGAGACCTCACTACTTTTTGATAAAGCTATAATTGGCCTTCTTTGGGAAATATGTTTCAAATTCATCCTGAATACATTTATGACTGTAAAAGCATATTTGTGTGTCAAAATTGTGATTAAAATCCAAATTGATCAAAGAAATTGCCCCTAGTTCATTCAATAAATACAGTTAACAATCTAGCTTCTGAGTAAGTTATTAACCCAACAATAGCGGGGTCAGTACATTTTTTTGCACTGGGCCGCGCTAACATACGTGTTTGGTTGTGTGGGTCGCGAGCTGAAAAAGTTTGGGAACCAATGGTTTAGAGAGTGTGTGTGCAGAAGCACATGAAGATATTTTACTGTCCTGATGAACTCTTGAATGACCAGCAGAAGGAGCCATTGCTCAGGAAAACAGTCACAAACACACTTTACTGTGATAGCACAGAATAAACACATTTATATCTATACTTCAACTATAAACTAATCAATATCTCAACTATACTATATCATCTAATTCAAAGTAATGTGACAATGGAGAATCACAAACTTGGGTTCATAATGTCAGAGTTTTTTGTCTTGTAGAAATGTTCAGTCTGCTCGATCTAAAGTGTTGCTGGAGCTGGAGAGCTGCTGTCTGTCATGTGTTTAAGAGCAGTTCTGTATTTCAGAAGAAGAATCTCCTACAGCTTCAGATTAACATGAAGTTGAATGATGACAGTTTCATTTGTCTTGGAGAGTAATGTTCAGACTGTGGTGTGTGAGTCTCAGCAGCAGATGTCAGTGTGTCTCTTTCTCTCAGATATGATTCAGTTCATTCCTCAGACTTCACGTCTGACAGCTGCTGGAGTTCACCCGGGCTGCTGTTCTCTCAGAGATTCTGTCAGAAAAGAGAAAACATCTCTACCAAAGCTGATTTTAGCCCCGCAGACAGACAATCCCTCTGTTTGCTGGCACTGTGGAGGTGTTAATGTTTGTGTTCAAGACTGCAGCAGCACTGACTGCTTCGATTCATTAAACAGCAGGTCTTTGTCCAAGATGCATCTTTATCAGACAAATAGTGTTAAGATTGATTTATTCTTATAAATCAAGCAGAATTAACATGCTACCAAGGACTTATATCCAGCATCGCTCAAACTAAAGAGCATAGTTTTGGCTCTGGACGCTCAACTGGAGAGCATCTCGTTTATGGCCCCATTTAGGCCTAAATTAGAAATTTAAAAAATTAATTTTCTACTCTGTCATAAAAGAAGACGGCATCTTGAACTTTCTCTGGTTGAGACTACATATCCACACATTTCTGATCTGCTGCTCCTCTGGAGGTCTTCAGGTGAGCACATATCCATATCTGCTTTTGTGACTTGTTAACCCCTTTCTACCTATGACCTGTTGTTTAACCCTTAGCATTCCTGTAACATGTAAAGCCGTCATGAACTGCCGTGTGTTTTTTATTTATTTATTTATTTTGTTACTGTTCTATCGGGTCCACTTATGTCATCAAGATTGTTACATCGAAAAACATCATAATAGTCTAGTGATATCCGGCCCTGTAGGGGCAGCTGTGGCCTAATAGTTAGCGAGCCGGACTAGTTACCCAAAGGTTGTCGGTTCGAGTCTCGGTGGTGGCAGGAGTTGTTGTAGGAGGGACGGCGCTCTCTTCCTCCCTCAGTACCCATGACTGAATGCCCTTGAGTAAGACACTAAACCCCCAGTTGCTCCCTGGGCGCTGGATATATAACTGCTCCGGGCTATATGGGGAGGCTGCAGACCTGGAGCCCGTAGATATACGCCCCAAGCAGTTTTACACCCCTGTTGTTCCTCATGCGTCCAGTAGGGGGAGAAGGAAATACTGCGAATAACACTATATGGGGAGGCTGCAGAGTAGACCTATGACCTACTGTAAAATGTATTATTTATATTTATTTATAAACTGTTTTTATATACAGGAGACTGACGGATATATGATGTTGTGAATTTATATTAAGCTATATTTAGATATTAACCATATTTAGGCCATTAGACATACAGTACTGTGTAATCATATGGATCCTAAATGAAATATCTGCTGTACAATTCACAATTGCTCGTCATACAGCAACAAAACATGTCCTGCATAGCATTTTATGAAGACAAACACAATTTAACCCTTTTCTAAAATTCCAAGGGTCATTTAAAAGAAAGAGACAATATTGTTATTCACAAAAATATTTATTAACACCATGACTTTTATTTCTTAACAGCATGACTCCTGTAGACTCTTATGCAATGTGCCCTGACAATGCTGACATGAGTAAATTTGAGTAAACTAAAACATCAATCATGCATCCATTCAACATTAACATTCATTACATTTTTAGAAAAAAATAAAATAAAAATCAATCATAAATGATGCTACCTTCATGGACGACTGCCCTAGAAAAGTGAAGCTTAAGATGAGTTTGTACTTTACTTTTCTTTGAGGGCTTGAAAAAAATCAGAATTACAGAAAGGACAGTGAAACAGGGAACAGCAGGAGGTGCATCTGTTAAGCGCAGGTAAGTTGTAGCCTCTCTGTACAGATATTATTTCTTCCCCTGAAGAGAGAAAGAGATGGGTGTTTTTAGTTTATACTTGTTTAGAAAGAGAGATTTTAATTTTCTTAAGTAGCTAAAGCAAACACACACCTTTATGAGATACAAGTTAAAGAACTAAAGACAGAGTATGATAAAACACACATTAAATGCACATACATTTGTCCAGATAAGTAAGCTATTTTAAGAAAACTGTATATTAAGATATACATTAGAGAATTAGATCATTTCATTTATAAGAAACAACTCAAATCAAAATCTACATTTAAACCATATGAGACCAAAGTTTTTAATGTAGGTTTTATCATGCATGACATATGTTTGTATTACTTGACAAAATACTTGAGTGAGTGTGCAGTTCAACTTGTGCAGAGACTTAGAGATTTGCATACATACATACATGCCTATATAAATGTGTATTTTGTGTGTTCACATCATAGACTGTAAAAAATAAAATAAAAAACCCCACATTTGTGATGATCCACTCTAATGTGCTCCAGAAACCATGAGGAGTATGTTTAAATGCAAGGAGTAAACAGGGTCTTACCAGAAGAAGCCATGTCACCCAAGCTAAAGACAGACAACAAGACAAAAATAAAAATGTAATTAATTTTAAAAGTGAGTGAGACAGAGCAGGTAAAGAGAAGACTAGGGGCAGATTAACCTACACGTGGTTAGCTAAGTTTGAGTCAGACAGACTCAATCAACTACTTTTGCCTCTCGAAATAAATTATTGACCCATCTTTTGAATTGATATCGCATCAATCGTTTATATATAATAAATGTTGCATCATTACAATACAATCAACAACAATAACTTATTTCAATTCGTATCTCTTCAAAAAATGTCTGCTGCTATCATACAGATATGGTCTGCTGTTTTGATGACTGGGCTCATATACTAATATACAGCCTCCCCCTACTGGACGCATGAGGAACAACAGGGGCGTAAAACTGCTTGGGGCGTATATCTGCCGGCTCCAGGTCTGCAGCCTCCCCCTACTCGCTCCGGGTGTGTGTTCACGGTGTGTTCACTTCTCACTGCTGTGTGTTTGAGTACTTGGATGGGTTAAATGCACAGCACCAATTCAGAGTATGGAATTTACTTGGCAAATGTCACGACTTTTTCAGTTTTTTTTTTCACCCATGATGTTGAACTCTTGAATGACCGACAGACGGCGCTGTTGGTCAGAATAAAAACACACATGATCCTGTGTGCAGTCCTTCAGCATGCCACCAGCTCTCTGAACAGTGCTCTGTGCAGATGTCCTGTAGCTGTGGCAATCATCAGCAATACGTTTCTTTGCTGTTTTCACAATCTGGCTGAGATTGTTTCTCTCCTCCACTGTACAGCTGCTGAACCAGGACGAGATACAACAGGTCAGCAGGCTCTCGACTGTCCCTCTGTAAAACAGGGTCATGGCTGGGATGAGAAGCTCCACTTCTTCAGCCTGCAAAGACAGTGAAGGTGTTGTTGGGCCTTCTTGATGACGGCTGATGTGTTTTCTCTGGTAGTCAGACCTCGGAGCTGTTTATGGTTAGCGGGAGATGGTGATGTTGGCTCACCCTCCTGAAGTCTTTTAGTAATGAGGGCCAAGTTGTGCACCAGGCTGTGAGTATCTCCACCTCTTTACTGTATGCTGAACCTGACAACAATGGTATCAGTTGAAGAGATGGTTGCTGTTAAAACTGGCAGTTCCAGATTCATTCACCTGGAATCCTCTCGGTGCTCCCGATTAGCCAATCTGGGCCTGATATAGCATACATTTATATATATATATATAAGATCAGCATCTAAACACTATAATAAACACAATTGAATTATCTGCTTGATGACATGTTTTTTTTTATTATTATTGCAAAGTGAGATGAATGAAGAGAATGTCTGGAGAAGGGAAGTTTAGTTTATAAAATTAGACAGTGATTGTAATTTGTAATTCCAAAATAGATAAATATCTTTAAATAACAACTTTGAACTATTTCTAAGTGTCCAATAATGAAACTAACCAGAAGGTCCTATATGGAAAGTTCAAGACGAACATTCACATGCATCCAATTAAAATGCAAATCAAAATACTTAACACAGCCTGCTCCACCAAATGCTTGAGTCACTATGTTTTATTAAGAGGAGTACCTAACCTCCCTCAAGCTGATTGAGCCATCTCCACCATCTTGTTGAGAGATGTTATGCTAAAGAAAGAGTGTCAGTCAACAGCACTTGTCACAAAACAGCTTCTTACATGGATGTCAGAAATCACTCCTGCCATGTGAACTGTTCTTGGTGAAATTTTATGGACCTTGACACTGTTGTTTATTTGGCATTGTATGGGACAGTCACAGGCCTCCAGGATTTCATCCAAAATATCTTAAATTGTGTTCTAGATCTAGTGTTCTTCATGGCTAGTGTTTGCATATTTCATTTCATTCCGTAACCTACTTGTTCTACAGATCTGTAAAAAAATTTAAATGAACATAATTTAACAGCAAATTACTCATTCAGAGAACAACATTTTAAAGTATGTTAATTTACTGTACATGTACTCAATACTTTGTAGGGGCTCGTTTTGCTTTAATTACTGCCTCAGTTCTGCGTGACATGGAGGTGATCAGCTGAGGGGGTTTGGAAGGGTATCTCACACCCCAAACTCGACTTGAGTGGGAAATGAATCATCTGTGGTTGTGTATACACTTGTTTGCACACCAGCATGAATCTAACGTGCATACGCCAGACGACTGATTCGTTAAACCTGCTTTCCTGCAGTCTGTGTTCTTCTGACTGTTTTGTAGTAAGTAATTCATATATTTAGGGAGAATGTATCAAGTTCAGGTTCATTTTATTCATATAGCACATTTTCTAGCAGCCACAGACTGACCAAAGTGCTTTACAGAACTACAAGATTAAAACAATAACACCATGCATCACTACACAGCGCAGATGCAGCGAATCTAAGAGCAGCCGTAAACAGGAGTAAACATGGTCAGACTTAAAAATAAAAATAAGAAACAGAAATGGTAGAACAGGATCAGACTCATCAATAAAAAATAAAAATAATCATTTCAGAGTAAAAGTATACATTTTAATTAGGAAATGTAGTGGAGTAAAAGTAAAAGTTGGCTAAAATATAAAAACTCCAGTAAAGTACAGATACTCCCAAAAAACACCTAAGTACTGTAACAAATAATGTTTACTTTGTTACATTACCCCACTGTTGATTTGAACTGTATCTGTGTTTGACTTCATGTGGACTGATGGAGTGCTGTGGATTATTATTACTGTTCAGACTCTCATTCTGACGGCACCCATTCACTGCAGAGACACTGATGCAGAGCTACATTTCTACAAACCCGATGAAGAAACAAACTCATCCTGATCTCTGATGACCTGAGGATGAACACATTTTCATCAAGTGTCCATTTTGTGTGAACTATCCCTTTAAGGACACAGAAAATGTTGTTGTAGACTTTGGTTTCTGTCCGTACGGTTAATAATTTGTGTCATAGTACACTAAGAGTGAAGTTACAGCAGTCATTTTCACACACTTGTCTGCAGAGTTCATTTTAATTCCATCTGGAAAGATCAGAGTACATCTGAAATGAGTTTCCAGGTCTGGATTTTAGATAGACGAAAGGGGACTACAATAAACGTTTCTGTGGCGAACTCTGAGGAGGAATTCAAGAACACCACAGTTGAAGAATTGAAAAGAAAACTCTTTTCTGCAGACAGCAGATGTAAGTCAAGCACTTTAGAGTTGTGTTTCTTCTAAAGTTGATAGCCTGGTGTTTGCTGTTCCTCATGTTATCACTGTTTGCTTCCACAGATAAAGTCTGTGAGCTTTACTGCAATGGTGAGCGTCTGTTTCATGATCGGACACTTGGCTCTCATGGCATTAAACACAGTGATGTTATTATGATTGCTCCACCGATGCTTCCACGGAAGTATTTATGGACTGAAATCATCTGTTTTCTTCCTAAAGCTGACTCTTCATCTTAGATCATAACAGAGGAGGTCACTTTAAGATCTTATTATCTGGTTGTGAATCGAATGTACACTAATGCAGGTGTATAGCCATGAATATATAGCTAATGCTAATAATATGCATGCTAAAAAGCAACTAGTTATAATAGTTAGCATCACTTTTAACTAGTTAAAATTAAAAACGAAAAGTTTTACACAATTTTTTATTAATTATAATTATTCTGAACACTGGTTTGTTTACATATTAATTGTTTGTTAAGTGTTGTGCTTCATACTTGTCTTGTTCTAAATGTTGTAGTTTATCTCATATCCAGAACGACAGCATTTGTTTTCGCACGAGCAGTAATTGTGGAAATGTGAACACACATATTTATATCTTTAATTATCATTCCTTCCAGCAATTAAAGGTACAGAAAGACAGATTTATGGCAACACATCTCCTCTTGTTCTGTTTCACAGAAAGTCTCTCATCTAAAGATGAACGTGAAGGTGAATTCATATCCAGGACAGAATCTATGGAGAAATGAACTCTCAATATGTAAATGATCCGACTCACACAGCATGCTGATGTATTAATGACTTTTTAGTTTTATATTACATTGTTCTTTGGCAGTTCATTGTAATTGTTTGAGAAATGTAGTGATTTCTGAGTGAAATTTGATCAGTGTGTCCAAAATGAACAAGTCTCTCGTACCAACAGATTAATGTTGAGCTAAATGATCATCAGTGAGCTGAATTACTGGAGATCCATGACGTCTGTAGAGAATATAGACTACTCAACAAATAATATCTTTGAGATGATTATTATGACTTTATGATGAAAGATTATGAAGACAAAAAATTCTGACACACCGATTCTTCTGCTAACAAAGTCTCTTTCTGAATAAAACTCCTACAAACCTTCATAAAACTGTTTTAAAAAGTTTGGAGTTGTGAAAATGTGTTTTAAGGTCTATAAGAAGGGGTGAAGTTTGTGGACGTTATATTTAAAATTACAGTTACAACCCTTTGAATATTCATGATTTTTATTTTATTGGTATGTTTTGGTCTAAATCGAAGGATAACTTGTCATAATAAATCAGAACAAAGTACAAAAGTTCCCCTTCATTGCACAAATTGGTAGCACCCAACTCTGGTTTGTGCGTTCAGCCAGGGTTGCCATGTCCTGTGTTTTCCTGCAGAATTGCTCTATACCTTTAAACTGCTGCAATGGGTTAAAAGGATTGTTCACCCAAATATGTCAGTTCTGTCATTAATAACTCACTATCATGTGCTTCCAAAACCGTAAGACCTTCATTTATCTTCAAACACAAATTAAGATATTTTTGATGAAATCTGAGAACTTTCTGACCCTTCATAGACAGAAACACAACTGACACAACTCAAAGTCCAGAAACTAAACCGGAAAACCAAAAACCAGAATACTTTCTGTGCACAAACAAAACAAAAATTGTGTTTTTTTATTTTATCACAATAATGATGATGTACATTTAAATGACTATTTCTAGCTTTACTGTGGATAATGATGGTTTTGCTCTACTAAAAAAAATAAACAGTCATGAATTCAAGGTTAGTTTTACCAGCCTGATCTCACATTAAATAACTGACATCATTATTTAGTGTTTTTACAGATGCAACAGAGCAAAATAAATATTAAGATCTCTCAAGCAAACTGTGTTACAGACGCTCTGCATTTATTTAAAATGGAAATGTAGAACTTTAGACTTTTAAACCAGAAAATGCAGCTTTGCATCACAGAATGAATCCACACAATAAAAGCACACAGGCAGACAAACCATGGTTCAGATATATCATCGTAATTTTAAATACAGTACCCAAGTAACAGGGAATGTTCTGGCAACTTTCTCTCATGAACAACAATGCTCTGTCAAAACACAACAGCATGACCAATGGTATTCAGAAAATATTTTATTAAATTTTTTTTCATTTTTAATATTGATTGAATTATTTTAACCTGTTTCTGAAGATCTAACAAGTTATTTATACTGTTAGTGCTAATAAATACGGAAGTTGTTTTCTCATCACAACTGAAATTTCTCGTGATCTCGACATAAAGTGTAAAAAAAAAAGAATTTTATCCAATGATTGTGTGATCTATTGTTGCTATAGTAACAAACTCAATTTGACATGCATCTGATGGACAGATAAACTGTGTGCTCTTACTGTAGCCTATGTTGTGGATATTTCAGCACATTTTGCTTTGCCTAGACAGAATTTTCCAGAGACAGTACACTAACCTTTTTGTTTTTGTAATTAAAGAGCCAGTAAGATGAAAATTCTAAGCTTCCTATCACTGTTTATAAGTCATGTACAATAGGTTTAAATCCATCCAAGGTTAAAAAAACATTGTCATTTTGTCAAAATATCATTTTAAAATTACCTAAATTCTCAGAGATCCCCAAACGGTTCGCGCGAAGCTGTTCAAAAGATTCAGTTTCCTTAAACCCCACCTTTCGGTAGCATACTGTGTTCTGATTGGTCAACTAACATAGTCAGTTTTGATTGGTTGTTCCGCACACACCTCCACGCTAAACTATGCGTTAGCATCTGTTTGGGGTGAATTATGTCTTATTCCTCTCACCGCGAAGCAAACAGTAAAATAAAAAACTTGAACAGTCGCTGCTTTTTCTTCAGTGTGTGTGTATTCAAGCCGCGCGCTTCAGTTTGAATCTGAATAGCGTTCAGCGCGGGGGCGTGGTCACATTAGATATAATGAAGGGAGACGTGAAAAACAGACATCGCGTTGTTTTCATATGGATTACTTTATCACAGAATATCTGTTTTCGGCAACTTGTTTAGTTTTAAAGTAGACATGTCAAGTTTTCTATAGATATATCTCTCATGTCTCTTCGTTGAGTATTCACGGAGTTACACTTCATTTTAATGACGTGTTTGTACATGACGATCAGTGCAGACAGGCTGCAGACAGCACACATACTGATAAGACGCTCGGGAGAAAACAGACACATAACTTCATAATCATATTTCGCGTTGTAATTCGGAGATGCTCGTTGGTCTAAATAAAGATCTAAAAAAAAAATCCCGCTGTACTCACCGAGATTAGAAAAGCAGTCATCAGCGAAATGTTGTGAACACAATAAGGATTTGTTGTACTGCTCTGGTATTGTGGTGAAAATGAATTTTAGCCATTGGTTCTTCTGATCTTCATTCTTTTTGGCAGTGAAAATAAAACAAACTTGCCTTTACAATTAAAAACACACTGTCTCCCCGACATGATGCTCTCACACCAACCAGAGCGTCTGTGTGTGGGGGGGGGCAGGTCAGAGGTCAGTTTCTCCCAAGACGGTGGGCAGAGATTATTATGCAAAGTGTTCCTAGTGACGTACATAGAGATGGGCAAAAGATTTGAAATCTATAACGACTCGTTTCAGCGATTCAGAGTCGACTCCTTACTTTAGAAGCCAATAACTTTATAAATCGTGTACTCTTTGGTTTAATTACTTTGCACATTGTTTACACTGATGGACAGCTACATCATACACTGTAATACAGGTTACAAGCATCTGTTTGAAAAGAGCATTCATGTGTGTGTGTGTGTGTGTGTGTGTGTGTGTGTGTGTGCGTGTATGTGTGTGTGTGTGTGTGTGTGTAAGTTTAAGTGTGTGTGTAAGTGTGTATGTGTGTGTGTGTGTGCGTGTGTGTGTGCGTGTAAGTGTAAGTGTGTGTGTGTGTGTGTGTGTACGTGTATGTGTGTGTGTGTACGTGTATGTGTGTGTGTGTAAGTGTGTGTGTGTGTGTGTAAGTGTGTGTGTGTGTGTGTGTGCGTGTGCGTGCGGGTGTGTGTGTGTGTGTGTGTGTGTGTGCGTGTGCGTGTGTGCGTGCGTGTGTGCGTGCGTGTGTGCGTGCGTGTGTGTGTGTGTGTGTGTCTGTGTCAGTGTATGAGTGTGTGTGTGTGTGTGCGTGTATGTGTGTGTGTGTGTGCGTGTATGTGTGTGTTTGTGTGTGTGTGTGTGTGTGTGTGTGTGTGTGTCAACATTCCAATCAACCAGAATCAGAATAGAACTTTTCCGGCACTTTTCAGGATATCTGTTTTAGGCTTGCAATCAGGGTTAGGTGCTTTTACAGCCTTGTTAATCGGCTATCATTTCCCAGTGCTTTTAGGAATAAAGTTTGGATAAGGTTAGGTTTAGGGGTAGGGATTGGGTTAAGTCTATTTTTTTTGGACAATAATGTTGATCCAGGAACATGTCTTGGCAGAATCACCACGACCACAGTACCGAGAACATCTTTGTTATGTCCAGATCACGAGAAAATCAAGTCATTATAATGAGAAAACAAGAAGGAAAAAAACAATAATGCATGGCCGCTTAGAACTTCCGTAAATATGCAATGATTTCTTCAGTAAACTGCATTGCAAACATAACTATTACACAGAAGAACACTTCCGGAAGAGGGCTGGTGAAAGTGGGCGGAGACAATCTCTCCAGAATCAGTGTTACATACAGCAGAGAAAGTGAAACTGAACACAGCGCATTGCTCATTTTAAATACTACATTAAATTTGCAGATAGAAAATGAGGTTCGAAGTTTTTATTAGAAACGAGAGAGGACAGACAAGAACAGTATGTGTGGATTCAAAGGAGGAACTGAAGAACATGACTGTTGAAGAGCTCAGAAGAAGATCATTTCCCAAAGAAAACAGTAAGTCAGACAAATGATCTAAACGTTTGCAGTTTTTCTTATTGTTTGTATTTCGATTGATCTGCTTCTATCAATTGAAAGCCTCTGAACTACGAGAAGTATTTTACTACCGTGAGTGACCATATTTGAACTATGGTATTTGTAGAAATGTTATGCTAATTACAGTAAACCCGTCGTGACATATCTTCAGCTCTCCATGAGGTCGAGACTTGAATGACTGCTGTTTCTTATGCAGCTGCTGATGTTATTTTTCACAGCGGTGCAGATATTAATCTACAACGGCAGACAACTGGAAGATGATCAGACACTTGGTTCTTATAACATAATAACTGGATCTACTATATATGCATGTCTTCATCTACGAGGTGGTGGAGGTATGTAATGAGCGTTTGAAATGATATAAAGTCTGAGGTTATCGTCTTAGACCTGACCCTTCATGCTGTCACTCAAAACAGAAGCTTGTTTCCTGTAGCAGAGCTTTTATATTCAGCACACTTCAGTCAGTTATACTCTTCAACTAAAATTATATATGTAAAATGATATCTGTATTGTATTATTCCTGTCAGCGTTGATTGACAGTTTGTCATATGTCAAATGTGTATCTGGTCAGATTTATGAGCTGATTTATGGCTATATGGCCTGTCTGTCACAATGGATGTCATGTCACCGGGATCCTGTCACCCCTGACTGACATGACAGAGGTGTGTGCAAATCAAAAGATCAAACAGATGTCAGATTTGGATTTATTATGTATTTATTACTGGATTTATGATGGTTGTATCTCTAACCTGAGCAGCAGGGGTTTCTGTGGAGGTCCTTCCTGAACGGTTACTCACTTCCAGTCAGGAGGTGTTTGGGCTCTTCCTGGAAAAATAAAAATGGCTGAGCAAAAGTGAGAGTATTGACACATTGACAGGATCAAAGTTTGTCTGATCAATACAGTAGATGTTGATACCAATACACCAACAGTGTGGCTACCGACCAATACTGGAACGCTTTGTTCTGCAGCTTTGCATCCGAAAACTGAAACATAGAATTAAAGAATTCAACAAGACCATATTTCTGTATGCTTTTGAAAAGGTGTTATGTTTGGGCATGTTCTTTCTACCTCATCTGGATGTGTGTACACTAACACCTCTGTAGGATCAGAACAACCTGATCTGTAGGTTGAATAGATAAACTTACTCCTCATAATTCACCTCTTGGGGAATTCTTGAATTCTATGTTTCAGTTTTCGGATGCAAAGCTGCAGAACAAAGCGTTCCAGTATTGTTTCAAACAATCAAAACTATCTGATATAGCTATCAATATTGAGCATATAGATCAAGCAGAACTGAAGGATTTAGTGTTTGAGATGGACACATGTCTGGATATCCTCCAACCCCAAACAAACCACATCACCGGTAACAACATTGATCCTGTCAAGGTGTCAATACACACTAAAAAATGTTGGGTTAAAAATAACCCAACTATGGGTTGGTATAGCACTTTCCCATCTACTGGATATTTCAACCCAACCCATTGGGTTAAAATCCTGTTGGGTTAAAAGTTACCCAGCAGTTGAGTTAATCATTTATATTAATTAACATCAGTATTTTTATTAAAAATTACTTAATACAACCATATTTTGAAACTATTTTTTTTTTGTAAATTACAGATTTTATTTTAATATGCAAATAACAAATATATTTTAAAATATTTTATTTAAATGTACAAGAATGTGTAAAAATATAACTGACATTTTCAAGATGTATAAATGTGTCAATTCATATTCATATCAAAACACACAAATGTGCAAATACAGTTCATAGCTGTCACCTAATGGTTAGAGAGTTGGACCTGTAACCCGAAAGTCGCAGGTTTGAGTCTCGGTGCTGGCAGGAGATGTAGGTGGAGGAAGTGAATGAACAGAGCTCTCTTCCTCCCTCAATAGCCATGGCTGAAGTGCCCTTGAGCAAGGCACTGAACCCCCAGTTGCTCTCCAGACTCTGGATCTATAGCTGCCCACTGCTCCGTGTGTGTGTTCACTTCTCACTGCTGTGTGTGTGCACTTGGATGGGCTAAATGCAGAGCACCAATTCTAAGTATGGGTTACCACACTTGGCAAATGTTACGACTTTCAAATAAAATGAACATAACATATAATAATAAAACAAAAAATAATCATAAAATCAATATACTAGCTGCTGGACCTACTAATGATCAATAAAATCAAAAAGTTTTTTATTGATTACTAAATACAAAGTTTTTAAGGAGGAGACAGCATGCAGAAGAAACTATTAAAGACTGTGTGTTACAAAAACTCTCAAATGGGAGCAGAGGACTTTGGGTAGTAGATGTCATATAAAAAGAAAAGTTTAAAACACAGATCAACTGCTTGTAGTATCGTCTTCTGTTCCATCACCTCCCTGTTTAAAATAATAAAGACTTGGGAGGAGTTTTCCTTGTCACCAAGCACCAAGACATGTGGATTCTGGCTTGTCTCATGATTCAAGTACAGCAGTAGTTAGTGCCAACCTTAAAAGTATTTTAGAATTTTCAGTTAACATGCATTGTGATGATATTTCATTAATACACTCACTTTACAAATTTGTGAATTTAAATGAGTTAAAAGCTATAGCGAATTTAAATTAGTTAAAGTGATAATTCACCCAAAAATTAAAATTCTGTCATATTTTTTTTTCTAAATATCTTCTTGGAACGATTTGTATTGTACAAGGTGTGTCTTATACTAAATAAATACAGGTGACTTGATTACACAGGGCACTGTAATTTTAAGTTTTGCTTCTACTTACAGGTTGAATGTCAATGAAGGACCGCTTCATTTCCGTGTATGATGTGCACACCAATTTTCCATTTGTGTGGTATGGTGCAGATGGCAGGAAGGGTTTTAAAGACAATTTCTGTACAAAGGCCTTTAAATTACAAAAGTACAGAGAAAGCACAAGTAAAAAAAAAAAAAAACAAGCTCACAGTTTACATTTTTACAGTCTTTGTGGGGATCTAATATCATTTGCACTAAGAGACAGACTAAACCAGTTTTCACTCCCTCCAGCAAGTTTGTGGCAATATTTGCGGATAATGATAATACATTTTTACCACCCTTTAATTGATTTAGACTTGTAGGGAGGAACAAAAGTACACTGTAAATGAAAGGAAGCTTTGTTGGACGGAATGTGACCAGAGCCGGCCAAGCCACTAAGCGACCCTTGAAATTGCAAAGGGCCCCGTGGCCAGCAGAGGGCCCCCTTGAGTCACTGCTATAGTGGGTGAAAAAAAAATCATACATCAAAAGTAACATAATATAAATAAATAAAAAGAAATGGGCCTACAGTGCTCTTTATCAGGCATCATGATAAGCACAGTTGTTTTTTATTTAGTTCTTTATTATGGCGAGTTCCCCGCAAATCTTGACCCTGACTGGCCCCTATTATGTGACAATACACTTTTTTCATAATTTTTGGAAGTCATAGGTCTAAGTAGAATTTAAAACTTATGTACCATTAATTTAAATAGGTTACTTACCTTGAAATGTTTCAGTTAACAGGCAGAAATTCTATTGTTGCAATTTTTCCTTCACGAAAAAGTCCATTGTCTAAAACATAAGTATAAACACATTTAATACAACACATTTAAAAACATGTCAATCAATCTAGCTTCATAAGATAAATTGCTGTAATTATAGGGTATTCTGATAGATGCATAACAATATTCAATATAAATAAACCATTAATTGTCAGGATCTTGGTAAGGGAGGAACTCAGGTGCAGACAGGGATTCTCAAACAAAGGGTTTATTACAAAAAGGGGAAAACAAAACCCACGAGGGGGAAAACACGGAGCAAGGTAAAGACTAAATAACTAAAACAGGACTGGACTAGCAAGATAAACAAGGACTCTAAATACTAGCTATAAACAAACACTCACGGTAATACAAACACTTCTTAAGGAACAATCACAGAGTGGAACAATCACAGGTACAATCACAATGACAATGAACCGACGCAAGCCAGAGCACACTAGGAGATCTAAATAGGGGTACTAATCAAGACACGACAGGTGTTACAGATAGGACAATCAAGACACGACTAGGTTAACAAGGGGGGCGGGGCAAGGGAACGAGACAACACAAGCACATGGCCCAAAGACAAGGCCATGCGCTTGTACACAAAACATGGGTCTGTCATGATCCTGCCTCAAGACTAGGAAAAATCAAGGACACAAGGGCAGAATCATGACAATTAATACACTATTACTGTAAAATTAATTAGTGCTAACCCAGCTAACAAAAATGAGTTGTCAGAACGTTTTACTAACATTTCCCTTAAGTTATGAAAACGTTATTTCGGAATGTTTTGTACATGTTGAGAACGGCAAGTTTTTTTAAGGGGGGGGGGGTGAAATCCTTGTTTTCACTCAATATCCTGTTAATCTTGAGTACCTATAGAGTAGTACTGCATCCTTCATAACTCCAAAAAGTATTTATTTTTATTAGTACTGATACGTTTAATAAACTGATAGTTTATGAGACTGATACGTTCAGCCGGCTATGTCTGCTGTAGGATACTTACCAAGACGGGCATTTTGACATTTTTTTGTGTGAATTTGTCCATTTAAACGCAATAGCTACTTCAGAGAGATCTTAATATTTGCGCGCGTTCTGAGGCGCGGGTTTGCGCGGAGCACATGCACAATTCTTCTCACTAGCCGCATTTCCACTGTCGGGTCAGTGCGAGCCAGGGCTTAAAGTGGGTCGGGCGGGGCTCATAGCCCCGGGCCAGTAGCACCGAGGCCAGAATAGCGCAGGGTTTCCACAGTGGAGCTTGAAGCACCGCTGCACGTCACTAAAACACGCCCTTTATACGCCTCTCAGAACAACATCATGCAACCTCATCATTTCACCATCAAAGAGAAGTTATCAGAAAACTAAGAAATAAGTCACTGGAACATGTGCGATCACAAAACGAAGATGATAAAAGCGGCCGTTTGTTTGCATGCTTTGTTATATATTCACATTCAAAAGCATTGATGTTTTAACTATAGAATAAGTGATACATTGATCATATTGTTTTAATTTATCAGGACTCAAAATGATTCACACATAAATACACTTATTTCTATTTTATTTATTTATTTTTAATGCTCATGAAAATAGCCTGCTTATTCAGTCTAGTCTGTTTCTGTTTATTAGCCACAGTAGCCGTCACATTTAGAATGAATGATCTCTATTTTTATAAAAGCTCCCGAACAAAAACATTATTAGGCTATATTCTTTTATGATAGGCAACGTGAGATAAACTCTCGAGATGAGGCTTGTGACAGATAATATTAAGTTACTTAATAAATACACGATTGTGATAGAGAATAAGAAGCTGACATCTGATTTCTCCAAGCGGTCATATTTACTATGTTTACTATGGTAACATGTTTAGCGTGCATATCTTTTTCATCGCTTATAAATATTTCTGCCTTGTTTAGTGATTATAATCCACATCAGATCAAGTTATTTCACACACTCACTGCTGACTGAAAGAGAGTTTTGAGCTCGACTTATTTAAAAAAGTGTTTAATGTTGGTGTTAAAGCTGTTTTCTTTCTGAAATGATCCTCAGCGCAGACTCGCTATTTTTATAAAAGCTCCCGAACAAAAATCATTATTATATTTTGATGATATGCAACGTGGAGCTAAACTCACGAAACAAGACGACAGATAAAATGTTACTTAATAAATATACAATTGTGATAGAGAATAAGATGCTGACGTCTGATTTCTCCAAGTGGTCATATTTAGCATGTTTACTATGGTAATGTTAATGTTTAGCGTGCATAGTCTTTTACATCGCTTATAAATATTTCTGCCTTGTTTAATGATTATAATCCACATAGTATCAAGTTATTTCAAACACTTGCTGCTAACTAAGAGTGAGTTTTGAGCTCAACTTATTTTAAAACGTCTTTAATTAATGCTGGTGTTAAAGCTGTTATCTTGCTGAAATGATCCGCGCTGACGCTCTCTAGACGCAGAGAAAACCCGCCTTTGTTCATAACTCCTCCTCTAGCCCCAGCTGGCCCGCTTTGGCCCAAGGATTTCTTCGGGCCGAAAAAACCAGGCCGTTGGCCCCGAGGAAGCCCCGGCGAGGCACGATCAAGCCCCGGAAGTAACAGAGGAAACACGACTGGCCCTGGCACGCACTAGCACGCCCGGTCCTAGCTCGATAGTGGAAACACGGCTACTCTGTCAGTAGCCTGCTTCACTCTCAAAACCCAATTACAGATCAAATAAGGCTTTGGCGGGACAAAAAATTGTTTTGGCGGCCGCCAAAAAATTTTCAATGTAGGAAAAACCCTGATAGCTGATTAATTGTCTAATTAGCCTACATGTGCAACTAACAGTCACAGAAAAGTATAGCAATTACAATAACCTGATTTTATTCAGTTGAGTGATTATGACATTTACAGGCATAACATTTTTTTTTGTAAGACATTAATGGCCTTTAAGCAAGTATATCCTTTAGCATGGCGTATTAATATATTTCTGACTCGTGTAGTGATGCACTTGCTGTTGGCCCTACAGTGGAAACGCGGCTAATGTTAATTAATATGTATTTTGCGTTAAAACTGAATGTTATGAAACGTGTAAGATTCAGTAACTTATCAAATATAAAGCGGCAAAGCCTGTCTGCACACAAATAGGAGTTCAATTTAACAAAGGCCTTCAAGGTAAATCGCACACAACAACAAATCAGAATCAGAATCAGAATCAGAAAGAGCTTTATTGCCAAGTAGACTTACGCATACAAGGAATTTGTTTTAGTGACATAAGCTTCCAGTACACAGAGACAACAACACACAGACAAAAAAAGAGAGAGAGATTTAAGCAGGGAACATTTAACTGTTCATGAGGTAGATTGCCTGGGGGAAGAAACTGTTCTTGTGCCTTTCTGTTCTGGTGTTTGCGGCTCTGAGACGCCGGCCAGATGGCAAAAGTTCAAAGATGGCGTGACTTGGATGTGAGGGATCCAGAGTGATTTTCTGAGCCCTTTTCCTCACTCTGGATGTATACAGTTCTTGAAGGGTGGGCAGGGGAGCACCAATAATCCTTTCAGCAGTCCGAACAGTTCTCTGTAGTCTTCTGATGTCCGATTTTGTTGCTGAGCCAAACCAGACAGTTATTGAAGTACACAGTACAGACTCAATGACGGCTGAGTAGAACTGTTTCAGCAGCATCTGTGGCAGGTTAAACTTCCTCAGCTGGAGAAGGAAATACAACCTTTGTTGGGCCTTTTTCACAATGGAGTCAATGTGATTGTCCCACTTCAGGTCCTGAGAGATGGTGGTTCCCAGGAATCTGAACTACTCTACTGCAGTCACAGTGCTGTTCATGATGGTGAGTGGGGGGAGTGCAGGGGTTTTTCTCCTGAAGTCCACGATCATCTCCACTGTTTTGAGGGTGTTCAGCTCCAGGTTGTTAAGACTGCACCAGACAGCCAGCTGCTCAACCTCTTGTCTGTAAGCAGACTCATCACCGTCCTGGATGAGGCCGATGACTGTAGTGTCGTCTGCAAACTTTAGGAGCTTGACAGAGGGGTCTTTAGAGGTGCAGTCGTTGGTGTACAGGGAGAAGAGCAGTGGGGAGAGAACACATCCCTGAGGGGCACCAGTGTTGGTGGAGCAGCTGTTTGATGTGTATTTCCCCAGTCTCACTAACTGTTGCCTATCTGTCAGAAAGCTGGTGATCCACTGACAGATAGAGCTAGGAACAGAGAGCTGGGTCAGTTTGGTCTGAAGGGCTGTTGGGATGATGGTGTTGAATGCCGAACTAAAGTCCACAAACAGGATCCTCACATAAGTCCCTGTTTTGTCCAGATGTTGCAGGATGAAGTGCAATCCCATGTTGATTGCATCATCCACGGACCTGTTTGCTCGGTAAGCAAACTGCAGGGGGTCCAGTAAGGGTCCAGTGATGTCCTTCAGATAAGCCAGAACCAGTTTTTCAAACGACTTCATGACGACAGACGTTAGAGCCACAGGTCTGTAGTCGTTAAGTCCTGTTATCTTGGGTTTCTTTGGGATGGAGATGATGGTGGAGCGTTTGAAGCAGGAAGGCACTTCACACAACTCCAGGGATCTGTTGAAGATCTGTGAAAGATGGGGGCCAGCTGGTCAGCACAGGTTTTCAGACAGGCTGGTGTAACAGCATCTGGGCCTGGTGCTTTTCTTCTTTTGTTCTTCTTGAAGACCTGGCGCACATCATCTTCACAGATTTGAAGAGCAGGAGGTGTGGAGGGTGGGATTGCAGGAGGTGTTAATGGTTGTGCAGGGAGATGGTCAGAATGGGTGTTGGGGGTTTCAAATCTGCAATAAAAATCATTCAGGACGTTAGCAAGTCGTTGATTAGCCTCAGTGCAAGGGGATGGTGTCTTGTAGTTTGTGATGGTTCTTAGACCTCTCCACACTGAAGTTGAGTCGTTGGAAGTAAACTGGTCTTCCAACTTTTTAGCGTAGGTCTTTTTAGCCGCTCTGATCTCTTTGTTCAGTGTGTTCCTGGCCTGATTGTACAAGACCCTGTCCCCATTTCTGTAGGCATCCTCTTTGGCCTGACGAAGATGTCTGAGTTTTACTGTAAACCATGGCTTATCGTTGTTGAATGTTAAATAAGTCCTGGTAGGAATGCAAACATCCTCACAGAAACTAATATAGGATGTTACAGTCTCTGTGAGTTCGTCCAGATCGGTGGCAGCAGCTTCAAAAACACTCCAATCAGTGATGTCAAAACAAGATTGTAAATCCTGCTCCGTTTCGCTGGTCCATCTCTTCACAGTCCTTACTACAGGTTTAGCAGATTTAAGTTTCTGTTTGTAGGATGGTATAAGATGAATCAGACAGTGATCAGAATTTCCCAAAGCTGCTCGTGGAACAGAGTGATATGCATCCTTTATTGTGGTGTAACAGTGATCCAATATATTACTGTCTCTGGTGGGACATGTAACATGCTGTCTGTATTTTGGCAGTTCACGGGAGAGATTGGCTTTGTTAAAGTCCCCAAGAATGATTAAAACAGAGTCCGGGTGTTGTTGTTCTGTGTCTGTGATCTGATCAGCGAGTTTCTGTAAAGCTGAGCTCACATGCGCTTGCGGAGGGATGTAAACACTCACCAGAATGAACGAGTGAAACTCCCGCGGCGAATAGAACGAATTGCAGTTGACAAAACTGCATTTCTAGATCAGGACAGCACATCTTCTTTAACACAGTTACATCTGTACATCACCGTTTATTGATGTAAAAGCATGTCCCGCCGCCGCGCGATTTCCCAGTGGATTCTGATTCGCGATCCGCTCTAAACAGCTGAAAGCCCGGCAGATGGAGTGCGCTGTCCGGTATGGCGTCATTCAGCCAGGTTTCCGTGAAACACAGAGCAGCAGAGTGAGAGAAATCCTTATTTGTCCGAGAAAGCAGAAGGAGTTCGTCTGTTTTGTTGGGTAGAGAGCGGAGATTTGCCAGATGGATGCTAGGCAACGGCGTTCGAGCCAAGTACTGAAGCAGCCATGCGCGGCGCCATGGAGTACATTTACACAAGGGCTGCTGTTCCTCGGGGGAACTGTGTATGGCGTGCCGACCGGTCCAAAAATAAGGCTACTGATTTATCGCGGGAATTCACCGTACAGTTGCCAGTAGTTTACTACTGACAGGCCGGCGGTGCATCAGTATACACACTCACCTCACACAGCGAACCGACTCACTTTCCTCAGCGAACGGATCACTTTCCTCAGCGAACGGATCACTTTCCTCACGCAGCTAACCGACTCACTTTCCTCAGCGAACTCACTTTCCTCAATAAACGACTCACACAGCGAACGACTCACTTTCCTCACGCAGCCAGTGACTCACTTTCCGCAAACCTGAACTATACTCTAAACATCTGTATTTTCATACAATTTCATAAATAAGTAGGCTAATAAATATATAATGTTTAAAAAAAATATGATATAAACTATTATAATATATATTGAGAGCTAAGCAATAAAAAAAATAAAAAGGCACAGGTTAGATTGAGGTGTAAAGAAAAAAGCTAAAACCCCAGTACTACGTTTTTATAAACTGTGGACCCCAGGAAACGTTACTTAAAAAATAAATTATTAAGCTTTTAATCTTTACTGTAATTTAAGTTATATTTATATGTATATTAATATTATATATTCAAATTTATTTATGCAGTGGTCAAATTTTAAAATTGTTTTAGGGGGGATATTCTTTTTCTTTTCTTCGTCCTGTAGTTAATTTTACATAATGATTACAAATTACAAAATCATAATTTTTTAAAAACGTTTTATTGAAATTTTGCCTTATTAAATGAAACTGATTAATTTTGGTAAATATTTTGCTAAATGTGATTTTGTGCTGGTAGTAGGCTAGTGCTGGCACCTTAATAAATAATGATGACAATAAAACCGCCAGTAGGGGACAGCAAATCCATGGTTTAAGTATTTATTGAATCATTCAAATCAAACTTTTCGTTCAAAACGGCTGATCCCGTCCCGGCTGAAGTCACTTTAATTATAATATTCGGTCCCTACATGAAGAGAGAGTCATTTGTCTGCTGCGTGTGGAAAGTGGGTCTCCGGCTGCGGGAGTCATTCGCTGAGGAAAGTGAGTCGGTTAGCTCCGTGAGGAAAGTGAGTCGTTCCCTGAGGAAAGTGAGTACGCTGAGGAAAGTGAGTCGGTTAGCTGCGTAAGTCGTTCGATGCGTGAGGAAAGTGATCCGTTCGCTGAGGAAAATGAGTCGTTCGCTGAGGAAAGTGAGTCGTTCGCTGCGTGAGTCGTTTATTGAGGAAAGTGAGTCGTTCACTGAGGAAAGTGAGTACGCTGAGGAAAGTGAGTCGGTTAGCTGCGTGAGTCGTTTATTGAGGAAAGTGATCCGTTCGCTGAGGAAAATGAGTCGTTCGCTGCTTGAGGAAAGTGAGTCGGTTCGCTGCGTGAGGTGAGTGTGTATACTGATGCACCGCCGGCCTGTCAGTAGTAAACTCAGAGGCTACTGGCAACTGTACGGTGAATTCCCGCGACAAATCAGTAGCCTTATTTTTGGACAGGTCGGTACTCCATACTGTGAACTCTAGACCTTGGCCTCACATTTCACTCGTAGCTGAGAGATGACGTGACTGACTCCAAAACCTGCCGATGTGTTCAACAGAAGAAAGATCTTAATGCAGGTTTAGAACAACCTGGGTAGACTATGAAAGAAGTTTCATTTTTGGGGGAAACACACACAGTAGACTGGGTACAGTTGGTAAACTTTTTGCTTTTTCCTTTACCACACCAAAACCAGGGATAGAAAATAAGTGATTTTTAATATGACAGTTCCTTTACTTGTCTACTAATATATTAATAATTATTAACATCCAGAAGTGGTCATATTTCCCACAATTAACTCAAAAAGCTTTTAGTGTGATGGGTACAGTTGAGACACCCATCCATAATGCTGTAAAGCTGCTGAACCAAGTCATTGCAAATGTAAAATACCTTAAAAAATAGAATTCAACAGTTTTTATTTAAATTCAGTATTTTATTTGATGATATGTTTAGTTAAAAGTAGTTCATTTTTAAAACATTGTACATTAATGACAAACGGCAATAAAATATTTAATTTCAGTTCATCATTTTATAGTAACAGTTGAAAAGTTGAGTAGCAGTAAAAAACAATTGCTGACAGCAATAATAAAACAGATAAACAAAAACCTAATAAACATAATAACACAGTGCAACTAAACCGTATGTTCCGCGATGGGATTATACATCATGTCTCAACATTTCTCTAGATTTAACGATGACCTTGCATGACACAAAGACATGCAATATGTTAGTTTTAGAGCACACATTGAGGTTTATGAAAATGTAAGTTACCTTTAACAGCCATGTAAGGATGACAAGCTATTCAATGTGGAATGGATGTGGTGAAGTGAAAAACTTGCCTTGGAAAAAAAACTTGTGCCGATATCTTTGGACCGGAGATTTGGTGTCCCTTATACATCTGACCCAGGATCTGAATAAAATAATTCCCAAACACTGAAAATGCGTATTATATGTACAAACACACACATGCACACACACACACACACACAAACCCGCAGCTGGCAGATTTCTCTCCTATACAGTCGGAAGTTAAATTACATGAGATGTGGATATTATCTGAGATAAGTTGATTAGCAGGGTTAATTGACAGTGACAGGGTGCAAGTAACTGCAACAGTTGTAAATTATAGGACATTGATAGTTTTTTTCAAAGCTCAGCTTTTCTCCTCAGAACTGGGCGGTGACTGCTGGGTAGAGCATTATTGTTCAAGCTTGTGACACAAAAGTGAAACTAACCTCAGCGTTACACTCGTGAATCAGATCCGTTCACTTTTCATTCTATATTCAATTGGGAAAGTATCGAAGTCATTCAAAATGAGTTTTCAGGTCAATTCTACAGATTTAAAACCTGACACAGAAATAAAAGAATCTTTGTCAACAGCAGAAGAAGAGTTCAAGAGCAGCACTGAAGAGACAGAAAGAAAACTCGTTCCTGAAGATGAAGAAGAAATAAAACTCATTCCTGAAGATGAAGAAAGAAAACTCGTTTCTGAAGATGAAGAAGAAATAAAACTCATTCCTGAAGATGAAGAAGAAAGAAAACTCATCCCCAAAGATGAGGAAGTGTCCAAGAACAGCACAGCTGAAGAGACAGAAAGAAAACTCGTTCCCGAAGACAAAGATGGTGACAAATCTTGTAAGTCGAGCGCTTCATTCAGTGTTGTGTGTCTGTAATTCATTTCAAAAACATCAATATCTTATCACATGCTGTATTAACATGAAGACAATCTGCATTTGAATGTATTCAGCCTGAGACTAAAGCATTTGAGAAGAAGAATCATCATTCTGAAGCCAGTCTTACTGAGGAAACTTTATCTGTCTGTAAAGTCTGAGCAGTGTTTGCTGTTCCTCATGTTGTGTTTCTTCAACAGACGAGTCTGAAATTGCCCCACCATGGCAGAAAGATCATCTGGGTATGTATTACATAATATTTGAATTTATTATAGTCTTATTAAAGTATTAAAATAACCTACTCTTAATTTAAAAAACATTATAGGTTGGACTGTAATGTAATGATTGTAAAGCAGGGTTATGTCTGAATAAAATAATGGGAACAGTTTTAAAATCATCATTCTGAGGTCATTCTTAATGAGGAAAACTGAATGTATCCATGTAAAGCTGATTCACTGGTGTTTGCTGTTCCCCAGGCTGTTTTTCTTCAACAGTTAGACCACATACATTTCGCTGTGGTAGGAAGCGAAAATTTGAATCTTTGAGCTCAGGTATGCATTACTATTTGAAGTTATTATAGTTTTATTACAGTCTTAAACTAACCGACCCTTCATTTCAAAACCATTACAGATGATATTATTTCAATATACCCTCATCTTGGATATAAAGATGATGATGAAGAAAAGGAAATATCCAGGACTCAGTCTATGGAAAACTTGACTCTAATGAATAAGAATCCTCTCCAGCAGTGATGTGTTTTGAGGTTCAGTGCTTTTCAGTTCAATACTCCACATCAATACATTCATACTGTGGGTAAAAATTTGATAATAAAACAAATACAGTATACAGTAATCCAGACAAACGTAAGCTGCGCTCTACCTAGCTGCTAGTTTAGTAACTGTTAGTGCTAACAACCATTCACACATGGACTCTAACAATGTGTTTCAAAAGTGTAGTTAGAAGCTGTCCACCCTCCCGTTTTTTTCCAGGGTTCTCACGTATTTGAGCTCTTTTCCCGCTGTCTTCCCGTTTTAGTATTTTCCTGTAAAATATCCCGTTAGCCCCTCCATCAGACCTGTCAAGTCTCTGTGTTGTTGTCCTGTTGCTACTCCTTGTCCTTCCAGCGAAACAGATGTTTTCAAAGCATCGTTTTTCTTACTTGAAAGCAAGCTTAGCGTGATGTTGGGCTTTTTAAGATAGCGTGGTTGTTGTGAGAGCACGATTTCACCCCAATCTGTAACTAAAGTCACGTTAGACCTAGTTTCACAAATCCTAGCTTCACAAAAACGTTAGTTTATGCAGCAGTTTTATAGTACAAATTATTGCAGTCAGCAGAGGGATAGCAACAGAAAGATGAATGTTGAAATTACCCGTATTTTGGATGAGTAACCTGGGAAATTTCCCTAATTTTCAATGTTGAATGTTGACTTAAGCTATATAAATGAATATTCAGATGTTATGGTCTCCGTAGTCGCGCCTCCAAGCAGGAAAGCGGTGTAAAGTTAACCCATTCTCATTTTATTTTCACCATGGTGATTATATGTTGTGCTGTTACACCCCACAATACAGCAGCGGTTTACCATGGTTGAAATAGATTTTTAATTAATCAAATTAAGACACCCGGATGAGAGGGAGTATGTCTAAACACTGCGCAGTAGTCCGAGTAGCAGTAAAGGAGGGCCACGCCAAGTAATGACATCACGACGACCAAACATTATTATCTGGTCTTCTCTATCTACTAAACAATAGTTTAAATATCAAATAGATTAGACTTGTCAGGTTCCCAACCTCTATTTGAAATATGATTACCCTCCATATTTGATCTAGTCTGAGTGGCATAAATATTTTCCTATTTTTTGCTATTTTTATATTAACAAACTTTCAGCATTTCATTGTCTTTTATAGCGTATATTTGATTTACAAGCGTAATTTTTCACCACTCCGTTACTTTATTTGGAATAATAAGGACATTTTATATAAAAAAAATTATATATTTTTTTTTATTATTATTATTAGATATTAGAGCAATTCTGCGAAATATAATTTGTAGGCGCAGTCTGTCCTAAAATATGTATGTTGTCTAAACAGCAAAAAATATAAAATTATCAGCAATTTCCACAACTCTCACCCAATCACTCCTCTATATGTAAAATATGTTTCTCCTATCATTGTAATAATTGTAACAGATCAATAAGAGCCCTTTTCCTGAAGGATGCTGCTTCGAAACCAAATTTAATTGCATACTGGAATCAATTTGGGAGTGATGTTGATTGGGGGAAAAAGTCTCAATGTTGATGAAAATGTTACTTTACAGTGGAAAGATGTTGTTGGTTTTTTTTTTTTTTTTTGGCATTATTGAAAACTGATGAACAGATCCACACTTTTGTTCTTATGGAATTTGTCATTTTAATGGCTAAATTTCATATTTACAAGTATATATTTAATGAAAATTAGTTTTATAGCATTTAAAAATTAAGTGAAACATTTTATTGAGTCCATATTGTCCTCAAAGAAACAAAAAGCTATTTGAGTTATGCATGCTTGTGCACTTTTTTTATGTATTCCTATAATATTGTTTATGTTGCTTCCTATTTGATATTTTGAATGTTTTTGTTTCTTTTGTAATTGTTCTGAATGTGTTGACAGTCTGTTAAATAAAAGAAAAAAGGAAATACTAATAATCATTTAACATGGTTAATAGTTAATATATATGTTATGTCCTATTTGTCCTGTCCTTTCACTATCCAATAAAGGCTTACAGGCCAAACATTATTCATAAATTAAATTATACCAGACTCTGTCTGAATACTTAATTCTGATTAGCTGCAAGTTGTGACATAAATCTGTTTAATGCACAGGTAGTTCAATCTCAGTTTATTAACAGTTGTATATAAATAATGTTTCACTGAAACACACATACGTCATTTGCACATAGAGATCTGACATCCCCCTGTAAACACACATACAATCATTCAGAAAATTATCAGCACTGCCCCATGACTTGTGTTAATAAAATCACTATACTACTGTAAGTAAGTTGAAGTAATTAAATGCACAGCATTTTCTAAAAAAAAGAATAATGCTGCACAGATGCAAGTTATTTATAGACACAGGTAGCTGTCCATTTAACAATTCGAATGCAATCTACTTTGCGTGGGTGTTTCTTTGCCAATTTGCCAATTGGATTAGTTCTAGAATAAAAATTTCCCAATGATTTACTCACCCCCATGTAATGTAAGATGTTCATGTCTTTCTTTCTTCAGTCAAAAAGAAATTAAGTTTAAAGGTGCCATCTGTAATGTTTGGCAAAAAAAAATCAAGTCATACTCCACATCAGAGAGCTGCACGGGTCCGATTTTGTAAATCCGCACCCGCCCGTACCCGCAGTGGTTAAAACCGCATCCGTTTTCCGACAGCAGCACTAATTAAAATCCGCACCTGACCCGACCTGCCTAAAATAGAACCGACACCCGACCAGCACCAGAAATCAAATCAGTTAAGCAAATCACATTAGACACACTTTTTTCGAATTTTATTGCCAGGTCATACAGAAGTTATTTATGGAAAACTCTTTTTAAAAGATATTCGTTTTTTATACATTTTATCTCAATTTTGATCAATGTTTTATCTATCAATTGCCCGTATTTAATAAATAGGAAGCAAATATATAGCAGACAATGTAATAACCTTAGTGTAATTGACAGAATTACTAAAAAATATTTTGCTACCTAAAAGTTAAATAGTTTTTGTTTCACGCATGCATGCATGTCTATTTCCCTCATATTAAATATAAAACGCATGTGGACTGATATTTTTCCAATGTCTGGACTCCTTTATTAATTGAGTATATAAACAGACGTTTCAATATATTGGTATTAAATGAAAATTAAATTAATTAAAATTAGGCCCATATTCACAAATGTGTCTTATCTATGGAATGAAATATCTGATATTCCGATTGTCAAATACATGCAAGTGGAAGTGTATTGTTGTTTAAACACCTTTATAACGATCGCATTAGTTGAGCTGTATGCGCAATATAATTTTATGACACAAATTTTGAAATAGGCTTAAATCAAACACATTTTAATTCAGATTCTGTATATATATATATATATATATATATATATATATATATATATATATATGAACGGAAAACAGAAACAACGAAAAAAAACAGCTCGCTGATTTTAACTGATCTTAACGTGTTAACTAATGACTCATGCAGCCGTTCGCGCCGTGGTGATTTTTTTAAAAGTGGAACGTAGGCCTATTTTTACTTTGCACGTCACTGTGTCACGGGGTGACTTTGTAAGGGCGGAACGAAAAAACGATGGAGATTGGTTCCGCCCGGACCGTAATCCTCAAACACCAGATGCTTCCGGGAAACCCGGGAAAAGAAATCAGGGGTTTATCGTTCGCAGGTGGTTAGATGAGCGGCGCGATCGCGGATTGGGCAGTATGAAGAGCAGGAGGAGGATAAAGAGGGCCTCAGAAACTGCAGAGAGAGGTCTTTTTATTCCAGCCGTTTCCAGCGGCCCCTTTGTCCACAGTCTGTGCCCAAGTCCTGTTATCTCTACCTGTATGTTCTTGTGCAGAACTAGTGGGGCCCTTTGAAGCATCTACTCACACGTTGACCCGCCACTCAGGATATAGAAACCGCGGAGCTTCCCCGTACGCTTCCCAGTACGGTGTCAGTCGGATGCCGTTAGCCATTGTACGCTCCACTTTCATCGGGACGACCGGGAGTTCAAATCCGCTGGGCCGACTCGGAGTTGCCGCGAGCAGCAGGTATCCACCGTGCATTCAAATTTCAAATACTTACCATTTGTGTTTGTCACGTCCAGGAAAGGAGGGGGCCCTGGACATTCGCCCTGTAAGCCAGAATAAGACACTGGTGAATAAGCTGATTGTTGATATCGCCCAAAGGAAAAAGGAGTGAAAGGCTCACCTGAGATCTCCCGTGACGGAGCTTGAGAGACCCGAGACTGTTGTTCCCCAATCGGAGAATTGGATTTTAGCTTCCCTTCCCCCTTCCACAATAACCTTTTTTTGTAATTTAATAAAGTGGTTTTAATATTTAATTACTGGTTTCCTTGTGTGTCTGGTCATTGGGGTGTTCTTGGGACCTCCTCGAGGTGGAAACAAGGAAGGGGCGTGACCCACAACACCTGTGGTCCGCTCCGACCTGTGACAGATTTTTGGCGTAGCCGGCAGGGTTCCACCTCGGGTTGAGCGACCAAGGTCCCCCAATGGCCGACCACGAGTTGCCGGAGGCCCTCCCCCGAGTCGTGCCAGTGTTCATGGGGAACCCCTGGATCCAGAAGTATGGCGGAACTGAGTCTGAGGTACGATTAGATGAATGGAAAGCTCAGATTGAATACTTGGCCAGGATCCAAGGGTTGAGTGCGGCACAGCAGCTGCAGTTTGTTCTAAATTCTCTAGAGGGGGAAGCACGGCGGGAAGTCCAGGCCGCCCCAGAGGCCGTCCGAGCCACCGCTCAAACTGTCTCCCAGTTCTTGATGGAACAATATGGTGATACCACCCCAGCAGCTGTCCTTAGATCCCAGTTCTTTAACTGTAAACAAGGCCCCCGACAACCTATCAGAGCTTTTGCACTGCGACTACGAGAGCAGTTCACGAGGCTACAAGGACGCCAAGATCATGGTCTCGGGGATGGAGAGACCTTGCTGAGAGACCAATTTCTGCTGGGGTTGAGAGAAGGCCCAGTACGTCAGAGCCTGCGAGTGCAGTTCCGAAGAGACCCGGAGCTTACATTCGAGGACCTGAAGAAGGAGGCGGTGGCCCTGGAGATCGATCAGGCCGAAGTAAAAGATCCCCCTGTGTGTGCGGCCGTAAGTGGTACTGCAACGGCTGTTCCAGCAGCAGCCGACTGGAAACAGGCCCTGAAAACGGAGCTCCTTAAGGATGTCCGTGAACAAATAACAGAGTTATCTAAAACCCTTTTGGAGGAACTGCGACTCGGCACTTCGAGGCAAGAGGAAGGGCCGACCCCCCAAGGCCGTGTGTATTCAGAGGGTGGCCAAGACCTAGGAAGGCGGTCTAGCCGACCTGACCGCCCTCGATTTGAGTGGGATGAACAGGGGCGACCGATTTGTAACCGTTGCGGAAAACCTGGGCACTACAGTCGACAGTGTGGTCCCCGAAGAGGCTCGGAGGGGGGTTTTTAGGTCGACCGGCCACAGTGGGTCGTGTGGTCCGGACCCCCTTAGTTGACCCATCTATAGAAGCTGGCTCGAAGGACAAGATGATTGGGCATAGCCCTGTAGTGGAGGTCCAAGTGTGTGGCATCAAGGTGCAATGTCTCGTTGACACTGGATCGCAAGTCACCCTATTTTCGGAGAGTCTGTCACAAGAGCTGTTTGGGAAACAGAATGTGCAAGGCACAGAGGCCCCCTGGCTTACCCTGAAGGGGGCAAATGGGTTAGACATCCCCTATATTGGCTACAGATTAGCGGATTTGGAAATTCACAGAATTGTTGTGCCCCAGAAAGAAGTGATCATCATCCAAGACCGCTGCTTGGGAACCCATAGAGCCCTCCTAGGTATGAATGTCCTCTCGGAGTGTTGGGAGGAAATATTTCGGGTTAAGCCCGTTCAGAGAATACCGCCTGCAGAACGACAAGAATGGGAACGTGTTGTGGCTGATTGTCGCCAGATACAGATGACCAGGGTCCGGAGGGGCCGGGAAGAGACTGGTCGAGTAGCTTGTCGCTACGCACTGTCCGTACCGGCCCGGAGTGAGGCCATAGTATGGGTAAGGGTCCCCCAACAGGAACATGGGCCAGAAGGCTGGGTACTGGTAGAGCCCCATTTGGATTGTCAAAGTGTGGAAGTGGCCCGAGGACTGGCGGTGATCCGACGAGGACGAGTTCCGGTCAAGGTACGAAACTAGAAGCCCTGTGCCATACATCTACACAAACACCAAAGTTTGGTAAGAGTAACAATGGTGGAGCCCCATCAAGTGCGAGAAGAAAGGGACGTGAGCTTCCGCCAGGTATGCCCTACAGTGGTTTAAGTGGGCCTGACTCAAACAGACTCGCCCTCCAGGAGGGATGGGGAAGAGGTGCCCGGCTATCTATCGGGTGAATCCCTACGAGGAGAGGAATTGGAGCAGACTCAGACACGTAAGCTACAGGAACTTCTAGGGAAGTGGCAGCACGTCTTCTCTGCCTATGATGAGGATTATGGATGTACGAATATAGTGAAACATTGGATCCCCACGGGGGAAGCTGGTCCCAGTCGCGAGAGATATCGCCCGATACCACCTACTTTATATACTGAGGTTCGGACTCTGCTGCAAGGTATGCTCGACCAGGGGATCGTTCAAGAAAGCAGCAGCCTGTGGGCGGCTCCTATTGTACTGGTGCAGAAGAAGACAGGGGCTTGGAGGTTTTGTGTCGACTACCGGAAACTGAACCAAGTGACTAAGAAGGATGCCTTTCCATTACCCAAAATTGAAGACTCACTTGCCAGCTTGACAAAATCAGCTTGGTATTCCACGTTGGATTTGGCCAGTGGATATTGGCTGGTACAGGTGGACGAGGCAGACCGGGAGAAGACAGCTTTCACGACCCCGTTTGGTCTTTTTGAATGGGACCGGATGCCCTTCGGCCTTTGTAACGCCCCAGCCACGTTCCAGAGGCTCATGCAACGGTGTTTGGCAGGTCAGTTGATGGAGTCCACACTTGTATATCTTGATGATGTGATTGTCTATTCCCCAGACTTTGAATCCCATCTGCAACATCTGGAGCGGGTCTTTCAGGCAATGGAGAGGTATGGGTTGAAGCTCCAACCAGACAAGTGCCACCTGCTGCGGAGAGAGGTCAAGTTTTTGGGCCACTGTGTGAGTGCCGCGGGGGTTTCTGTGGACCCGGGAAAGGTATCAGCAGTACAAGGATGGAGTCCCCCAAAGACAGTGAGGCAAGTGAGATCATTCTTGGGTTTTGTAGGATATTATCAACGGTTTATTAAAGATTTTTCTAAGATCGCAAAGCCCTTGAATCAGCTGCTGTCCGGGACGGGACGCCCTCGAGGCCGCGGGTCCCCTGCTATTACCTGGAGTCCTGAGTATGAGGCTGCTTTTCAACAGCTGAAGCAGGAGCTGTTGCAGGCTCCCATTTTAGCCTACGCGGACTTCACTAAACCCTTCGTTCTTTACACAGATGCCAGCAACCTCGGCTTGGGGGCTGTGCTAGCCCAACGGCAGGAGGGAGTGGAACGGGTCATTGCGTATGCTAGTCGGAGTCTTCATCCCGCTGAGAGGAACGATACCAATTATAGTTCCTTTAAACTGGAATTGTTGGCGTTGAAGTGGGCACTCAGCGAGAAATTTAAAGACTACCTCTGGGGCGCTCAGGTGACAGTGATCACCGATAACAACCCGCTTGTGCACCTACAGACAGCCAAACTGGGGACTATGGGGAACTATGATTACCAGCTCCAGTATCGGCCTGGGCGAGAACACACCAACGCCGACGTCCTATCCAGACTCCCGGCGGTGGGGAATTTGAGGAGTCCATCAGAAACGGTATCATACCATACCATACCATACCAACTTTATTTGTTAAGCACTTTACAACAACCACAGTAGACCAAAGTGCTGTACAGAAAACTAAATAAAAATAAAATAGATAAAATAAACATATGTACCATTTATAACCACAGAATAAAAGCATTCAAAGTAACAAATTGAAACAAGTAAATAAAGTCGACCTCTTACTAGGTGTCAAAAGCCAAAGAGAAAAGATGGGTTTTAAGAAGGGTTTTAAAAACAGATAAAGAAGAGGCCTGCTTAACATGCAAAGGCAGATCATTCCACAGTTTAGGGGCAGACACAGCAAAGGCACGGTCCCCTCTGAGCTTACGCTTAGTTTTAGGCACAGTCAGGAGCAGCTGATCATCTGATCTGAGAGAGCGGACGGGTTTATAAGAGTGTAGAAGCTCAGAGAGGTATGGCGGAGCAAGACCATTTAGTGATTTAAAAGCAAATAACAGAATTTTAAAATGGATCCTAAATTGAATAGGCAGCCAGTGTAATGAAGATAAAATAGGGGAAATGTGCTCATGTTTACGTGTGCCCGTTAAAAGACGTGCTGCTGCATTTTGTATCAACTGGAGACGGTTGATGGAGGACCCACTAACCCCCACATATAGTGAGTTACAGTAGTCCAGCCGTGTAGTTACAAAGGCGTGGATAACGGTTTCGAAATGTTGTCTTGACAGCATTGGTTTTATTTTGGCCAGCTGCCTTAAATGAAAGAAGCTTGATTTGACAACAGCTTTGATCTGACTGTCAAATTTAAGCTCAGGGTCCACTTTAACTCCTAGGTTTGTGATAATAGGTTTAATATAGGGTGCTAAGGAGCCCAGATCTACAGGCGGGGTCCCAGTGGTGCCTCCGAAAACCATCACTTCTGTTTTTTTTATCATTAAAATTTAAAAAGTTCAGAGCCATCCAGGCCTTTATGTCGTCGAGACAATTGAGTAGTTGTCCAGCAGAGTTATAATTTTTCTTTTTTAGAGGTACATAAATCTGACTGTCATCTGCATAACAGTGGAATGAAATGCCATACTTTCTAAGTATGGAACCAAGTGGAAGCAAATACAGAGAGAAAAGTAGAGGGCCGAGGACTGAGCCCTGTGGGACCCCACACAAGAGAGGACTAGAGGAGGATACAGAGTCACCTAAGCTAACACAAAAAGTCCGATCCGCTAAGTATGACCTAAACCACTCCAGTGCTATGCCACTGATGCCCACCCACTGCCTTAAACGTGAAATCAATATTTCATGATCCACTGTGTCAAATGCAGCAGTTAGATCTAAAAGCACAAGGATAACACAGTCACCAGAGTCAGTAGATAAAAATATAAAATAAAAATAATAAAATAATAATAATAATAATAAAAAATATCAGACCAAGAAGAAGAGAGGTACATGGTCGGCGTGGTAGAAGCGCCTGGAGGTGAACGAGAGGCGGTGCCCGTAAGTTGGGGATGGGACCCCCGTCGATGGAGGGAGAGGCAACAGGGAGACAGAGAGGTGAAGACCCTGAGTCAATGGGTGGAACAGGGCCGAAGGCCAACACCGGCGGAAAGGCAAGCCCAAGATGTGATAGGACGGAAGTTGCTGGGGCAGTGGACGAAGCTCAAGTTGAGAGATGGAGTATTATGCAGAATCATCAGAGATCCGGGGCTGGATGAGGAGATCTGCCAGATTGTGGTAACAGAAAAGCAGGTACAGGCTTTGTTAGCGGCTTACCACGACCAACTGGGGCATCTAGGACAGGAGAAAACGGTGTCCCTTCTGCGCCGACACTTCTACTGGCCAGGATTAGAGGCATCAGTGCGTGCTTTTATCCAGGCCTGTCCCCGATGTACTCTATTTAAATCAAGGCAAGAGGCCAGAGCACCGATGGTCCCCATAAACCCAAAAGCCCCTCTCCACATTGTAGCTGTGGACTTCTTGACGCTGGGCCGACCCATGGACCGTTACCAAACATTCTTGTGGTCACTGATTTATTCACGAAGTACGCTTGGGCTGTTCCTACCTCAGATCAGACGGCTAATACCAACGCCACGGCCTTGTGGAGGGCTGTCTTCCAGCCGTTCGGAACTGTTCAACTGTTTTGAACCCGTGTTTCCCTGTGTCCGACCCGACCCGCACCCGTATCCGACACAGTTGGATATTTTTCACCCGTTTCAGCCAAATTTGCGGGTCACCCGTCGGGTACCCGAACCCGTGCAGGACTCTACTCCACATTCCATACCAGATGGGGGTAGCATGCCTCAATAAAGTGAATTAGTCTACTCTAGAGTAACAAACGAGAAACGGCATAGTCTCTATGCTCCGCCCCTACTTTCACAACAACACTACAGCCATAGCCGAAGCCTAACTGTGCGTTCACACCGCCGGAGTCGAGAGCGTCAAAAATTTGTGTAGCTGTCGATTCTGTTCCCCTCGGAATGTCTGTTCCCATTTACGCAGACATACTACAATTCTTGCGTAGTTGCCAAGTTACCATACGTACGATCAGAACTAGCGTGTGCAAGAAGCGTGACTGGATGTACGTCAAGTCAAATAGTTCAAAATACCGTCCTAAATCTTAAACTTGAAAATAAATTTAGGACGAGAGGTTTTTCAACTTGAAATGTAAAAGCATAAGACGAAAATAACGGAACAACTGCAAGATTAATAATAAAAAAAAGAACATAAACGGGAGTGTGAGAATCATTTTACTATGCTGCAGTGTAGCAAGAAATTTGTCCCTTTTTGCTTTCCTTACATCCAGGTGTGTTTGGTGTATTTGCATGTGGGAATGTTGCCAAATCCACGGAATTTAGGCTACGTTGGGAAAATGTTTGATTAACTATTTGGTTTATTACACGGACCTGGCACCCCGAGGGGAAACAGACATTCCGAGGGGAACAGAATCGACTGCTACACGCTGCAGAAAGATTTGTGAGCGCTCAGACGCTCTAACGTAGATCGAATGCTTATTTTGTATTTAAAGCGGCCGCAAAGCAAACAAGCTTGTTGATCCCGTGCAGAATAACCACAAGGAGTTATAAATTAACCTCATTAAATATTGTTGTGGACGAAATATTAGGATCCTTTACTTTAACAAAATAAACAATCTCAGACACCTTGGTCCAGGTATCACTTTTAATTAATTTTTATGTCCCTGTTCGCAAACAGGGACACATCATAGATTAATACAAACACTAAACAGCAATAATCAACCTGTCCTTTATTCTGCTTGGGAACTAATGTGCCAACTCTCAAGCATTCACCGTGAGACACGCAATCCACACGCTTTCACCCCACACATCAATTTTTTCACGCACAGAAAAACCACGAAGCAAAGAGGACACGGAGACCAACAGACTAGACAGAGCAGGTAAGTTATGATATAATAAAATGGGTAACGTTAAGTTATAGCTAGCTAATTATCAAACGCAGCTACTTGACATTTTTTTAATGACATCATCGCCCTTATTTCTTCTCATTCTTTTGATGCGTGTAGGTCATGTTATGGATATTTTTACCTCAATTTTTGCATATGGCACCTTTAAGGGAAATATTCCAGGTTTTTCTCCATACATACAGACTTCTGCATAACAGATTGCAGGTTCAAAATGCAGCTTCAAAGGGCACTACATGATCCCAGCTAAAGAATAAGAGTCTTGTCTAGTGTCTTGTCTAGTGAAATGATCCGTCATTTTCTAAATATATTAACATTTACATTTATTTTTATATTTTACATTTATTATCTTTTTAATAGCATTTGCGGTTAAAAAGTATATAAATTTTATATATATATATATATATATATATATATATATATATATATATATATATATATATATATATATATAAAATTTATATACTAATGCAACTTTTTTTTTTTTTTTTTTTTTTTTTTTTGAGCTGAGATCATGTAGAGCCCTTAGAAGCTGCATTTAGGCCCAATCCCAATTCTACCCCTTAGCCCTTCCCCTTTCCGAAGGCCTCAGATGAATTACTCCGGGATATTGGGTTGTGTGAACTCAGAGGGAGTGTCAGCCACATTAAAAAAGTTAACAGCTTAAGTAATTTGTGGATTAATGCATATTGGGGACGAGAACCGTTTAAAATGATTCAGTTTGATTTGGTGAACTGAATGATTCGTTCGTGAACCGGATATCACAAACTGCTTTGTTTTGAACTCTCTCACAAAAGACACGGAAGAGAAGACGATGCTGAATAAAGTCATAGTTTTTGCTATTTTTGGACCAAAATGTATTTTTGATGCTTCAAAATATTCTAACGGACCCTCTGATGTCACATGGACTACTTTGATGATGTTTTTCTTACCTTTCTGGACATGGACAGTAGACCGTACACACAGCTTCAATGGAGGGACTGAGAGCTCTCGGACGAAATCTAAAATATCTTAAACTGTGTTCTGAAGATGAACAGAGGTCTTACGGGTTTGGAACAACATGAGGGTGAGTTATTAATGACATCATTTTGGGTTTTGGGTGAATTATCCCTTTAAGTTTTCTAGAAGTGTGTGTGTGTGTGTGTGTGTCTAATATCTTCTTGCTTAGAAAGAAAATGTTGTGCCCTCCACTTCCCCAATTACAAGCCCAAATGAGCCACCAACTCCCGCACCTCCTTGCCAAAGAGAAGATGATGCAACAATGCTGGATCCGGATACACCTATTGTTTTGCATGTCATCCCATTTTTTGTAAGTCCCACATCACAAAATAAAAAATTAACATATTTTTTATTACTAATGCAACTTTCTACATAATTATTCTAGGCATTTGAATTTAGGATGTCCGCACAATCATCACCAACTCATATGAAGCAGGCTGATTGTTGAGAGTCTTGATAAGGACAATATTGTCACCATAAAACAGAGACGGTGCATAATCAGAATTTTTGTGTTGTGAAACGTAAGTAGAACTAATTTAGATATTCTGATTGGACAATTGTTTGTTTTGATTATTCACTATTTTTGTCTTTTCTTATTCATAGACCAAGGGAAGGCAAGGCAGGCAAGTTTATTTATATAGCACATTTCGTACACAATGGTAATTCAAAGTGCTTTACATCAAAGAAAGTAAAATAATCATGAAGAAAAATAACAAAAATAAAACAAGCAATTTTAAAACTTTTAAAATGATTAAAACATTTACTTAAAATCAATTTAAAAACAGTTACAAAATTATTTTACATTAAAAAAAACAGTAAAAATACAGTGCAATCAGTTCGGACATATAGCACAGTGCTCATTCAATAAATGCACAGCTAAACAGATGAGTCTAGATTTAAATGTGACTAGTGTTTTAGCACATCTGATCTCTTCTGGAAGCTGATTCCAGCTGCGAGCGATATAGTAACTAAAAGCAGATTCCCCTTGTTTTGTGTGAACCCTTGGTATTTCTAACTGACTCGATCCTAATGATCTGAGTGTTCTGTTAGGTTTATATTCAGTGAGCATATCTGCAATATATTTCTGTCCTAGGTCATTTAGTGACTTATATACGAGTAAAAGTACTTTAAAATCAATCCTAAATGTAACTGGAAGCCAGTGTAAGGACCTGAGGACTGGTGTGATATGCTCAGATTTTCTGGTTCTAGTCAGAATCCTGGCAGCGGTGTTCTGGATGAGCTGCAGCTGTCTAATGGTCTTTTTGGGAAGGCCAGTGAGGAGCCCATTACAATAGTCCACCCTGCTGGTGATAAAGGCATGAACTAGTTTCTAAAAGTCTTGACTGGAAACAAAACATCTAATTCTTGCAATGTTTTTTAAATGATAGTATGCTGATTTAGTTACTGCTTTGACATGACTACTGAAACTAAGGTCTATCTGCAGAATCACACCAAGATTCCTGACTTGATTTTTAGTTGTTTGACCCCTAGAGTCAAGGTATGCATTCACCTTGAAAACTTCATCTTTGTTTCCAAATGCAATGACTTCAGTTTTTTCCTTGTTTAACTGAAGAAAGTTCTGGCACATCCAACTATTAATTTCATCAATGCATTTGCAGAGGGAGTCAATGGGGCTGTAGTCATTTGGAGATAAGGCTAGGTAAATCTGGGTATCATCAGCATAGCTGTGGTAGGAAATTTGGTTCTTTCTCATTTTTTGTGTCCGACCAAGCTCGGACACAAAAAAGGGTCTAGCATCTGCCTTGGTACAAGCATTCCCCTGTCTGCAAGACAAAACTGCCGGTGGTTATGTGAATATGTTATGTGTTTGTTGCTATGTAAATACTACATGTTTCTGTGTATGTGTGTCAGAGAGAACAGGGGTACAGAATTGTTTAAACTTCTGGAATGTTTAAATGTATGTGACAATTTTGTCTACTGCCCGAAATGTGTGCTAAAGTCTTATACTGCAGTGTGCAGCTCGCGTGTAGTGCAAACGTAATGTAGATATGGATGTGAAGTAGGGATGTCAACCATTAATCAACAATCGATTAATTGTCGATAAGAGATGCAATCTATTAAAGCTATCGATGGTCGATTAAACCATTTCATTTTGGGCTGTGTGCAGCTCATGCGCAAAACACGTGCGAGCGGCTGTGAGTGACGGCGACGGTATATATAAATGCATCATCATTCATTCATAATGTACAAGTTAAGCTTTTAATGTGGTTTAAACTTTAAAAGTACATTAAAATAGAAACAACACAAAGTTCTTCAACATGGAAAGCAATAGAAATGTAGTAACTAAGTCATTTTCCCGCAGAAAACCGTTTCATATCGGGCTTGCCGCTCTGCAGGGCTGCTGGACATGGGAAAAAAAAGGCTACTCATTCCTACAACTTGTTAATTGGTAATTTATTAATTTGTGTCCACTTTCCATATTTCATTAATTTTGTTCCTTTTCAATTCAATTCAATTCAAGTTTATTTATATATGTTTCTACAATATTTAGTAGTAGATTATGGTGTTGACTGTCAGTTTGTACATGTTTGACAGGATTTTTAGAAAAAAATTATACAAGACGTAGTCAGCTAGACGATCAACTATCAATATTATTAATTAATAGTTACAGTTTTTTTATTTGCTTTGGTACTATTTTCACAAATATGGTGTAGATTTTCAAAACTCTTAGTACAAAAATCCAAACTGATCACACTTGTAACACAGCTAGTCATTCTTTCAAAACCTGATCTCATGCTTTAATTCAGTTGCATGTTTTCATTCCATATAATCATTGTTTCAAACACAAGATTATTGTAATATGTAATGAGAACATTTGGTTTAATCACTGAAACACAACAGTATGATCTTCTTTCAGTTTAGTACTTTTAACATTCAGTTCATCCAACAGCAAACAATGCAAGATACTGGTTTCAAATCGGCCTTAGAATACATTACCCAACTTTTACATAATCTATAATTTCCAAAATATCCATCCTATGTGTAATCAAGTGAAGGATCATTGAAGACATCCTCTACAATAATTTGGGCAAATTATTTTTTATTTTTCAGATATAATTGTAACAGGTATATTTTCTATAATGAAATTTAACTAAATGAGAAGAAAACATAACATTTAGTACACACATTACTGTAATTTGGATCAAGCCTGTCTTGAGCATTTGGCCATAGATTCTCATCCACATCACAATGAATGTTATCATTGTTCAAGCACCTTGGAAAACACCTTTTGGCATGGCGAATCCATGCTTGACATTGATCTACACTGATATCATCACATGCATCATCCATGACCTGAAGGAGGGTAGCAGGCTCAAGGGGTTGGCGATCATAGACCTTCCACCTCCATGCTGAAAAAAATTCCTCAATAGAGTTGAGGAAGGGAGAATATGGAGGCAGGTAGAGGGTAATGAATCGGGGATGGGCCTGAAACCATGCTTGAACTACCTCTTTGTGGTGGAACCTGACATTGTCCCACACAGTTACATAGCTGATCCCTTTATACCTTCACGGGCTGGATCAATTTCATTGAGGAACTCAATAAGATGTGCAGCATTATGGGACTTTGAAATCAGCTCTGAAAGTTCCTGTCAGTGTTTAAAAACTAATTATGATTAATAATGTGTTGAATGAATTTGGTAAGAAAGGTATTCAGTTTTTTTACATAGTTGATTCAGATCGGCACTTCGGAGCATGTTCGCGACTAAGTTGATTCAGATCGGCACTTCGGAGCCTGTTCGCGACTCGGTTGATTCAGATCGGCACTTCGGAGCCTGTTCGCGACTCGGTTGATTCAGATCGGCACTTCGGAGCATATGGCTTAAAAATGAACAAAAACAGCACAAGCACTGGAGAGCCAAGCACTGAAGCAGCCATGTGCGGCGCCATCGAGTCACTTCATATAACGTTAGCCTATTAGTTAATTGTCTCCCGCATAAATAACTGTCTCCCGAATAAATAACTGAAAGCTTCTAAACTATTTAGCTACCCGGTCATACAAATTTGCACATTAAAGAAAAAAAAACACAACCTAATGTGTAATCGACTCACCTAGAATGGCTGCGATCTGGCCTCAGAGGTAGACATATATAAAGGTGAGCTGCAGATTTTGAATTCCATTCGTTTGTAAACAGCGCTGCATTGAGCATACGTCAGAACCTGAAAGACGGCTTGTTTCAGGGTTGCCAGATTTTCACAACACCAGTCCACTCATGTTTCTAGGGATCCCCCATTAAAATCGCATTCCGGTGAGGTAAAATACACGTTTTTGGTGAGGATTTTTTACGGAAGTTCTAAGTGGCTATGCATTATAAATTTTTTTCCTTTTTGTTTTCTCGTTATAACGACTTAATTTTCTCGTTGTCTCGACATAACGAAAGTCATTTTCTCGTTATAACGACTTATTTTTCTCGTTATCTCGACATAACGAAAGTTTGTTTTCTCGTTATAATGACATGACAGTTCTACTGTTGCTATAGTAACAAACTTAACTTTGACAGGCATCTGATTGACAAACATGCAGGCGCTCTTCCTGTAGCCTATATTTCAGCAAATTTAGCTTCGCCTAGGTAATAACGTCTACAATACTGTATATAAATAAAGGCTGATCAATCACTGTTGATTTTTCCAGAGACAGTACAACGAACGTTTTGTTTTTGTAATTAACATGTTTAAATGGCAACACCGTGAAATTAGAGCTGCTTGGATTAAATTCACTTTTCATGTGTGTGTGTGTGTGTGTGTGTGTGTGTGTGTAGAAAAAAACGATTACAACATTATAGAACAAAACTGAATTAAATTAGCCTATGGATTTTACATATACATCACATTTCTCATCAATATAGTTAACAATAAAGATTAGTAATAAGGAAAAGAAGCACATCAGCCTACATCGTTAAATCCCGTCCTACTGTAGATAAACAGAATACAGTGATGTCAACCTTGGTTTTGATAAGCAATTATTTTATGACACAGAACGCATTGGTGAAACTCATGCATCTAGCAGGAACTTAATACACAAAATATTCATATTGATTCAAGCATTTAACATTTATGAATCAATTAAATTTCAGTAATGAAGACTGCACAAATTATAGCGATCACGAGGAAGGTCCGCGTACAGTAAAGTGGATAGTGTACAACACCCCTTAAGTTATATTCAGGTCTATAGTGCCACCTGCTGGCGCAGTTTTGTTACTTCTTCGAGAAAATTAAGTCGTTATAACGAGAAAACGAACTTCGTTATGTCGAGAAAATGAGAAAATGAAGTCGTTATAACGAGAAAACGAACTTCGTTATGTCGAGATAACGAGAAAATTAAGTCGTTATAACGAGAAAACAAGAAGAAAAAATATTATAATGCATGGCCGCTTAGAACTTCCATAGTTTTTAGAGCATTTTAGAGTTAAATATCACGTTATTAGTTTCGCTTAAACCAGCGGACATGAAAAACAACCCGCGGAGCAGTGTTAAAGTAGCCCAATTCTTGGCAACTCTGTTTTTTTTCGCAAGATCGATTCTCTTGCGGTACTCTGGATGCAGTTGCCTAATTGTTCCTGGTTAGGTAGCCGACCAGTGTTCCAATCCTGACTCTATGCTATTCCTGTTCCACTCTCTCCACCCAAGACTTTTCTGTCCTGTCCACTTCAGCGCAAAAAATAAAATAAAATAAAGCCTGTGGTGTACAAAACCTGAAGATCCATTCACAAATGTAGACCTTGTTCAGGAAAAGTTTGTAATAAAATATGTGAAAAAAAAGCTATATGTTTTGTCATATTCTGTTCTAAAAAAATACATTTTGTTCTTCAAAGACATGATGATTTTTTGCAAAGGTATATTATAATATAAACCAATTGTAACCACATTTGTCATTAGGACAATATGGGGAACAAATAGGAAAATAATTTATGTTGCCATCACTTCGAAAATGAAGCCATTCCAATAATGGTGTTTTAAGAATGTATTTGTTCAACATTATGAAATAACACCATAAATACGTTACAAGAACGTTGTTATGAGAACATCAGTCAAGTACAAAAAAACACCATAAAGACGTAACAAGAACATTGTTATGGGAACGTTTTCACTCAACATTATGAGAACATCAGTCAATTAAAAATAACATCATAAAGACGTTACAAGAACGTTGTTATAAAAACGTTTTCCCTCAACGTTACGACAATGTATTTTAACTATGAAAACATTAAAAGACTGTTCCAGAAACATTATGTCAGGAACGTTTTTTTCTAACATTTACATAACTTTTACATAATGTTAGCTGGGAAGACGAATATGGCTTCTGTTTTACGCTCCCCTCTTAAAGGTTGGTTGTAGGAGTAACGTTATGTAAATTTGGGGCACTGATATACATTTCCGCTGAAAGAGCGGATTGCCTCACGACTGTACGCTTTTCTTTCGTCTGGGTTTTGAACTTTTATAACAGAAAATTGCAGGTTAATTCAAACGATTCTCACGGAGTCTGTTGTCTGTGGCATGACTGATGTGTGTGAGCTCAGCTGGCTAGAGCAGCGCATTCACTGGTCCGATCCGTTAAATGGTCAGTGCGGCTTTTATAGCTTAATTCTAATGATTTCGTCAAACTTTCAAATTTCAACAGACATTTTTATTAACTTTAAGTAATACTTGTCTGAAAAGTTTTGCAGCTAATCTTTTAATGTATTAATGCTCACGAACAAACAGGAATAGCATTCATTTACAATCGATCTGATTCTCTGGGGTAAACAAACGGACTAAAGGGAATTTAACGTATAAAAAAATTATAATTAATGTATCAGACACATTACTTAATGTTATAAGAGTTATATACATCATACGATTATATTAAAAGTTACTTACCTCGTAATTATGCAGGCTGCCGCTGATGTCCGCGCTGAGTGTCTGACTGGACCGTTAAAATTTGAACCAGAGTGAAGCAGGAACATCTCGGTTACGTATGTAACGAGATGGGAACGGTGACGTCACCGGTATGGGAAACACCTTCGGTGTGATGAATGTCTGAAGCCCTATACCATCTCGCCAATCCTATTGGCCAAATAGCACTTGGCACCACCCTTACCCATGCACATGCATCATATACCTATCAAGGTATGGAACGGCCAGGACCGCAGCATCTCTTTCCCTATTCAGGGAACCATGGTTACATACGTAACCGAGATGTTCCCTATCATAGGTCACTTTGATGCTGCGGTGACATCACCGGCTATGGGAACGCTATACCATAACGCCTGACATACCTGATAGCTGGGATCCAAGGAAGCATCTGCTCAAGCGGAGAGAACCTGGGAGCTAGGAGCCATCCTCACATCCAGACTGTAAGACTTGATAAAAGTGCTCGGTGAGGACCATCCTGCCGCAGCACAGATATCATCCATAGAAGGTCCACTGAGAAAAGCTTGAGAAGAAGCCACAGTTCGAGTGGAATGAGCTTTAACTCCTAAGGACGAAGCGAGTCCGCGCGCCTCATAGGCTAAAGATATTGCTTCCACCAGCCAATGGGACATGCGTTGTTTTGTAATAGCATGGCCTTTATTCTTATGTCCAAAACAGATAAACAGCTGGTTAGACTCACGCCATGGGGCTGTACGATCCACATAAGCCTCCAAAGCTCTGACAGGGCAAAGGCTTAGATCTCCTGACCCTGCCAAAGCAGGGGATAAAGCCTCCAGGACTATTTGCTGAAAGCGAAAGGGATTAGATGTGACCTTAGGGACATAATTAGGCCTTGGTCGCAACAACACTTTCACAGATCCCGGTGCAAATTCCATGCACGAGGGTGAAACAGAAAGTGCCTGTAAATCCCCAACTCTCTTGAGGGAGGATAAAAACATAAGAAGTGTCTTCAGTGTCAGGATTTTATCCGGTATAGTTTCCAAGGGCTCAAACGGATGCCCTGATAAACCCTGCAACACAATGGATAAATCCCATGAAGGAACTCGCACGGGGCGGAAAGGCCTTAGCCTTCACGCACCCTGTATGAAACGAGAAACTAGTGGATGACGGCCCACTGAGGTACCGTCTATATATTCGTGGTAAGCTGAAATAGCTGCCATGTAAACTTTTAGAGTGGCTGGTGTCACTCCATCAGAAAAACGGTCATGAAGGAACTCCAGCACTGAAGCCACTGGGCAGTAAACTGGATCCATATTACAAACTCCAAACCATGTCATAAACAGTTTCCACTTGAAAGCATATAAGCGTCTCGTGGAAGCAGCTCTAGAATTCAGTATAGCCTCGGTGGTTTCGACAGAAAGACCAGGACATATTAACTCACTCCGCTCAAAGGCCATGCCCACAGTCTCCATAGATCTGGCCTTGGGTGCCAAATCAGTCCCTGTGCTTGCGATAATAAATCCTGTCTGAGGGGAATCTCCCATGGAGAGTCCTCTAACAGACCGATCAAGTCCAGCAGCAGCTGTTCCACTCTGTCCAGCCGTATTCTGGATAATACCGCTGGGATCAGATGAATTGGGGAAAAGCATACAAACTGGTCTTGGGCCAACTGTGAGCTAACGCGGCCAAGCCCAGGGGCGATGGAGGGCATAGGCAGAACCATAGTGGGTAATGCGTAGTCATGCTCGACACGAATACTGTAAGTCCACTCTCGCTTCTCCAAAAATCTGCCATAAGAGTGTGGCGAGTGGGGCGGGGCCGAGAGGCGTGGGAACGAGGAGTGAGGCCAGGTGTAGTGATTGGAGATGAGCTACACCTGAGCCCCACCGCTAGTATCGAGTCCCACGTAGGAGATGGAAGGATATAAAACTGGAGTGACGACCGTGAAGGACGAGAGAGGACCAGGCCTGGGATATTATTTTATGTTTTGGCTTTTATTTGTGCGCGTCAGTCGCCGTGAGGGGCTGACGCGCCGTTTGTGTTTATTTCTGATTATTAAAATTATGTTTTGATTGTGCGCTGGTTCCCGCCTCCTTCTTCCCGATGATTAGGAAGTTTGAATCGTTACAGTGGTGCCGAAGCCCGGGAGAAGGAGGGACGCGCTGCTGAAGATCCCTCGCCGCTGTGGTGAATCCGCGGTGCCCTCGAGCTGGCGAGGTATGTGCCGCCATGGACGCTCGAGGCGGTGGGCTGGAGCGAGTTGCCGGGGACGGGCGAGCTCGCTGCCGACCGCCCACGACAAGGAGGGGTGGCTGCCATCCGTGAGGGAGCGGAGGAGTCGGCGCCGTCCGCCGAGGGCCGTCCAGTGCCACCGCGGGCACCGCGGAGGAGATCACCCAGCCGGTGGAGGGCCGAGCAGCAGTGCGTCTGGGAACCGGATTTTTTTTTTTTTTTTTTTTTCTCTCCCCTCTCTCGTCCCTGTCGCTCCTCCTTCCATCTCCTTTTCTCTCGCCTCGTCTGTCCTACCCCCAGGTTCCCGCAGGTCCCCGTGAGCGGTCTCCCCCGGAGGGAAGGGGGGGGGGGTAGTAGAGCGCAGTCTCGGGAGTACCCCCCGGTACTCCCGTTTATGTGCCAACTGCGTTGTGCCGCTGTCCACACTCCGTGGGCTGGTCGCCCTTGACAAACAGCTCCCCAACCGGTCAAAGACGCATCCGTCGTGACGGTCTCTTGGAAAGCACAAATCCCCAGTCTGAACCTCTGTGTCACCGAAATTGTCCGATGCAGAGGACAACGGGGTGAAATGTTCTGTCTTTTCGTCCACCACTGAAAAGGGCGCATGTGAAGTAATCCCAGATGGATTACAGGGAATGCCGCTGCCATTAGACCTAAAAGTCTGAGGCACAAGCCCACTGTCACTGTGCGACCCGCTTTGAAGCGGATGACGCAATTGACTGAGAACGTGGGAGAGAAAGCTTCGCTGTCATCGTGCGAGTCTATTCCCAGAAAGGTTATCCATTGAGAGGGAATTAAAAATGCTTTTCTGGAAGTTTGTACACAAGCCCAGGCTTTTTAAATGATTCAGCACAAGATCCCGGTGAGAGTGTGCTTGAGTCTGCGATTGTGCTAACACCAGCCAATCGTCCAAGTAATTCAAAACGCGAATGCCCTGGAGCCGCAACGGGGCCAGAGCGGCGTCCATGCATTTTGAATAAGTACGGGGAGCTAGAGTTAAGCCAAAGTGAAGAACGCGGTACTGATACGCTTTGCCCTCCAAAGCAAATCTGAGGAATTTCATGTGTCTCTTGATGATCTGAATATGAAAATATGCATCCTTCAGATCGATCGTGACAAACCAGTCGTTTGGTTGAATCTGAGACAAAATAGACTTTACCGTTAACATCTTGAATTTGCTCGGCCTGAGTGCAAGATTCAAACGGCGTAAATCCAGAATAGGCCGCAACCCGCTGTCTTTTTTGGGTATCACAAAATAACGGCTGTAAAACCCTGACTCCATCTGAGAGGGGTGTACTTCTTCTATAGCCCCTTTGCTCAGCAGAGTTGACACTTCCTGTCGCAGCACCGCTATTTCCATCGGTTTCACGACCGTGGGAAGAGTTCCGTGGAAAAGAGGTGGGCCTTTTCGAAACTGAATGGTGTATCCGTGACAAATTGTGCGTAACACCCATTGAGAAATATTGGGCAAGCGTTCCCACGCGGCCCGACACAACATTAGCGGTTTCAAGATTTCTGCATCTTGCAACGCTATCACATGCGTTAAAATGTCCTGGCACGAATAGCTTGTGGCGTTCGTGCACAGGGGGAGTACATGCGCAGACATCGTTGCATTTTTTTGTGTATAATCCTAAAACGTGTCCACGGCAGGAATTAGTCCAACAGGATGAACATCGGGCTCTGTCACCAGCGAAAAAGCAGCGGCTGTGTGAGCTGTCATAAACGGGTCGTTTTTGCCAGACCCCTGACCTGTCGCCTTCGGGTGTGATACCCTTCCCTTCATCAAGCTCCTTTAAGAGCTCCACTTGGCAGGCCTGAAGGACCACCATAGAGTGGAGCGAAGCAGCCGCCTGGCCAGCGGCCATGTAGGATTTCCCCACGAGGCTGGACGTGACTCAACACGCCTTAGAGGGAAGAAGGGGGCGAGACTTCCATGCCGCGGCCTAATTAGGCACAAGGTGTTCGGCGAGAGTCTCTTCCAAAGGAGGCATCGGCGCATAGCCCTGGTTCGCCATATCCGAAATTGTGGCAAAATCCGCAGCTGCAGTGTTGGTAATACGTGCCAAGTACGGCTGTTTCCAGGACCTCGAAACCTCCTGGTGGAGGTCCAGGAAAAAGGGCAAGTGCCTTCGGGGCTGTACAGGTGTACGACTGGTTAGAAAACGGTCGTCCAGCTTAGATGAAGGTTGGGCCTCGGCCTTCTCAACCTCCCTCGAGCGCAGTACTCTGAACCGCAGGCCATCACAATGGGGACAGGAAGAAAGGCCGCTAAGCGCCGCCTGTGCGTGATGTAAACCCAGACATACTACGCACCTGTCATGTGAGTCTCCCTTTGTGATGAACCTGGTACACGGTTCTTTGCACTTCCGAAAAATTCATCGCGTCCGCGAAGAGGAGTTGGCACCGCTCGTAGAAAAAAACTCTGAGAACGCGAGATGATTCCTAGGGCACAAATGATTCGCTTCCCTGAAGGAATGAAATCTGAGCGAAATGGCGCGGCACCCAGGTATATGATGTGTGCGCATGGGTAAGGGTGGTGCCAAGCACTATTTGGGTAATAGGAATGGCGAGATGGTGTAGGGCTTCAGACATTCATCACACCGAAGGTGTTTCCCATACCGGTGACGTCATCGCAGCATCGAAGTGACCTAACCCAACCTAACCCAACGACGAAAAAAAATTACCCAACAAATTTTAAGATAACCCAACACATTGACCCAATATGTGTAACCCAACGGTTGGGTTAAAAAAACAACCCAACGTTTTTTACTGTGTACACTCACTTTTGCTCAGCCATTTTTATTTTTCCAGGAAGAGCCCAAACACCTCCTGACTGGAAGTGAGTAACCGTTCAGGAAGGACCTCCACAGAAACCCCTGCTGCTCAGGTTAGAGATACAACCATCATAAATCCAGTAATAAATACATAATAAATCCAAATCTGACATCTGTTTGATCTTTTGATTTGCACACACCTCTGTCATGTCAGTCAGGGGTGACAGGATCCCGGTGACATGACATCCATTGTGACAGACAGGCCATATAGCCATAAATCAGCTCATAAATCTGACCAGATACACATTTGACATATGACAAACTGTCAATCAACGCTGACAGGACTCATAATTCAGGCCATAAATGATCAGTCTGACACAAAGGATATGAAACAACTACTAATGTGAACGTGTAAAACATTTTAGACTATTGATCCTTCATACAATTAATGTTAAAGGTACAGACGGACTATTCAGGATCTCACTGACAGATCTTTTGTTGTTGTTTCACATTATTTCTCACAGGTCCACCTCCACCTGAAGCTGAAGATAAAGGAATACCCAGGACTGCATCAATGGACAGATTAGCTGAAATGCAGCAGACTGAGCCAGAACCCAACACATTATGTCTGATTCTGTAGTTCAGTTCAATCTCATATAAATCCATACACTCATGAGTGTAATATCATTTACTAGCATAAAATACACTGTCATACATTCTATTCTGATTTCAGCCTCTTAGAGTAAAATAGTTCATAACACAAATATAAACAGTCACAATCAACTGCTCGCCTGTACGAAAAGCATTCATTAATAATTGTAACAAAATTGGTAATTTACGCTCAGTATGTTATTATAGCATACAGTTTTACTACAATAATGAGGTGCAAATATCTGCCACAATTTGCAATAAGCTATATACAGCAACTAACTACCATTTACTCTTTGCAAAGAAAATGCTGCTATTTTTTACAGAGTTTAAATATAATCTATTTTTACTTGCAGTCAGGATATTTCTCTGGTGTAAAGAGCTTCTATCACTATTTGCATTATATCACGGTTAAACAATGTTTTTAGGGTAGCTTCTGTGTTCTCACATGTTTTACTGTACATGTGATTATATATGGTTTATAGAATGTTGGTCAAAACATTGCTTTGTTTATTTTAGTTTTGTGCTTCATTATTGTTTAATAGTTTATATTCACCACATTCAGTGTGACAACATGCTGCTATGAGAAATATGCTGTATATTTGTTCAGTGAGACGTTTACACTCTTATCTTCTGAGCCGTATAACAACAGAATGCCCAGAAATTCTCCCATGTGCTTAGTGTTATTACACTGTACAAAAACTACAAATACTTTAAGTTTGTACCTGCCAACAATTGATGTGTGTTGTGTTTTCATTATATTATCAATCAATAAAACTGATTTTTAATCACCAAATTCATCAGCAGGGTTGCTGACTGGAATATCTATCTATCCATGCATCCCTCCATCCATTTCATCCCATGGTCCATTTAAAAAGCCACACATTTTATTAGTAATACTATTTATTAAATTAACAGATGTTTTTTTATCCAAAGCAACTTACTGCAGGGTTTTATTTTTATTTTTACTGTGTCTCTGTAACCTAATATGCAAATATTGGACATAACTTTTATATAGTGAAAATACATCTTTTGCTAACATTTATGAGATCACATATGCACATTTATCAGCCCTTTTTTATTTAGTTTTTTTCACCTTTCCTTGTTATTTGATGTCTGTAGATTGATTTAAAGTTTTTTTTTCCCATCCATTTTTCTGATTTATATTTACCGTAACATCATTAACCTCAAAACTAGAGAGAACAAAGAGGACAGAAATAGGCCTAAATATGTAACGTTACATTTCTAAATGTTTTGTAGTTCTATTTTTTTTCACTCGAAAACATTTTTCCCAAATTACAAAATTTGTAAGGCAAGAGCCATGCTTTTTCCAATTAATATTTTCTATCAGAGAATTCCAAAAAAATGTCCCCCTCGGGGTAATTCGTTTTCTTGACTGAAACACATTTCTTATAATTTTATTACTACATTTTGGGTCGTAAATACTCTTGTCTTCAATCAGAAATTTCTGTTCACTCTTTACAATCTCTTCAAATGATAAATGACATTTCATTAGATGAACAAGACCATTTGGTATAGCTTTTACCATTGTAAGAAATTTCTTTATGAATGACAGGGAAATTATGTTTAGACATGAAATCATTATAAGAATAAAAATTCCCTTGTGGGTCTAACAAATCACAAAGATAATCAATTCCCTTTTCATGCCAATTATTAAAAAATATTGACTTGTTCTTTGCAAGAATAGTTTCATTATTCCATAGCTTTACTTTATGTGGGGAAAAATTGTGGACGAAGCAAAGTTTCCATGCCAACAGCGCCTGTTCGTGGAATTTAGAAAGTTTTATAGGGAGCTTAGAAGGAGAGAAATTTACCAAGAACACTACCAAGAAAAGATAAATCTCTTTGAAGCCAATTGTTAAATATTGTTTTAGCTTTTTTAATTTTAGGAAGAAAATTCAAATCTTGTCTAAGAAATATTTTTTTTGAGATATGAATACCAAGAAATGTAACATTATCTTTAATGGGTATATTATTCACAGAAGTTTCAAGAGAGTCAGATAAACAAAGAATTTCGCATTTAGGAATATTTAAAGTTAGACCAGAAGCCTCTGAAAATGCATTAATTGTTTCAAGAGCCTTACCAACCTGATTTGTATCCTCTAAAAACAGGGTTGTATCATCCGCAAGTTGTGAAAATTTTATCTCACGGCCAAAAATGGACACCCCTTTAATATCAGGATTATTGCGAATACTCAGAGAGAGTAGTTCCACAACCAACACAAACAAAAAAGGAGAGATTCCACAACCTTGCCTCACTCCCCTACTAACAGGAAATCTATTAGAAGTATCAAATTGTAAAAGAACCGAGCTATTGATGTCCTTATATATCATTTTAACAAATTTGATAAAGTTATCTCCAAAGCCAAACAACTCTAATGTCAAGAAAAGAAATGTATGTTCAATAGTGTCGAACGCTTTGTAGAAGTCTAGAAATAGTATGATTGCAATGCGAATTAATATGATGTGAATAATCTATGAGATCTAAAATTAGTCTTATATTACAGCTTATATGTCCTTTAGGCATAAAACCTGTTTATGTTTCATTAATTATTTCAGACAAACCAGTTTTTAGTCTTCTGGCAAAAACTAATGACATAATTTTATAATCTAAATGTAGTAATGTGATTGGCCTCCAATTGTCAAGTGAGAGAAGATCTTTATCTGGTTTTGGTATTAGGGTGATGAGCCCTTGTTTCATAGAAGTACTTAAGTCTTCATTAATAATACAATCTTTATACATTCTAAGCAGTGGCATCTTGATAGTTTCCCAAAAGTGTGAATAAAACTCAATGGTTAGGCCATCTGAGCCAGGGGATTTGCCTTTGCGTTAGTTAGTTCAGTTACACTAAGGTCCTTTTCACAAACCGTTTTAAACTCATTTGAAATTACTGGTATGTTTTCCCAAATGAAAATATTATAAAATGACTGATAACGTGACGTTCGGCCGAAAGGCGGGCTATGCGGTCACGTGACCTTGCGTCTCCAGGAAGCTTCGTCGCAGCTGATTAATATTCATGAGCGCGCTTCCGCCAGAGCGTGATTGATCTTCATGGCTGCTCTTTCAGTCAGAAAATGCGGCGATATCTTGGAGTTTTGTTCGTCTGCACGCTGTTAGTCTTCGGCCAGGCTTTCAGCCAATCAGCGACTCCTACTGGGCTTACGTTATGTTACATAATTAATATCCATGAGTCAGGTCATCTCGAGTTCAATTTTGCAAATGAATGGTTTGCATTTTATTGTTTTATTATTAGTTTTATTATTGTTATTATGCGTTTTTATTGTATTCACCGATTGACTTTTGACTTTTTCTTGTTCGTACAGTCAATATTAATACTCAATACTTTAGATTTCAGGAACCACTAAATATGATTTTAAAAAAGCATGTATAAGGACCCATTTCCCCACTGTAAATACTGTACACATTGAAAATATAATTTTCTTTATTTAGTTGGATATAATTGTATTATTACTGTTATTTTTATATTAATTTAATATTTGTATAAAAAAAATAAAATAAGTAAAAACTTTTTTTTTTTTACATTGACAGTTTTTCTCTAAATTAATGCATTATTACATATTTTTATATATCTATAATATATTTATTTACAAACCCGACTCCAAAAAAGTTAGTACACTACAAATTGTGAGTAAAAAAGGAATGGATTCATTTACAAATCTCATAAACTTTTTTATTTTATTCACAATAGAATATAGATAACATATCAAATGTTGAAAGTGAGCCCGTGATCTTCAGCTCTTAGACGGCACTGCATCACATACAGGAATGATACTGTAATGGAGATCACAACATGGGCTCAGGAATACTTCCAGAAAACATTGTCAGTGAACACAATCCACCGTGCCATTCACTGTTACCGGCTAAAACTCTATAGGTCAAAAAAGAAGCCATATCTAAACATGATCCAGAAGCGCAGGTGTTTTCTCTGGGACAAGGCTCACTGTTCGGTCGTCAGTAAACTCTAAAACTGGGACACCATGTCATCCGGACTAAAGAGGACAAGCACAACCCAAGTTGTTATCAGCGCTCAGTTCAGAAGCTGCATCTCTGATGGTATGAGGTTTCATGAGTGTGTGTGGCGTGAGCAGCTTGCACATCTGGAAAGATGAGCTCCATCAATGCTGAAAGATATATCCAAGTTCTAGAACAACATATGCTCCCATCCAGACCTCGTCTCTTTCAGGGAAGACCTTACATTTTCCATCATGACAATGCCAGACCACACACTGCATCAATTACAACATCATGGCTGTGTAGAAGAAGGATCCAGGGACTGAAATGACCAGCCTGCAGTCCAGATCTTTCACCCATAGAAAACATTTGCCGCATCATAAAGAGGAAGATGTGACACAGAAGACCTAAGACAGTTGAGCAACTAGAAGCCTGTATTAGACAAGAATGGGACAACATTCCTCTTCCTAAACTTGAGACGCTTGTCTCCTCAGTCCCCAGACGTTTGCAGACTGTTATAAAGAGAAGAGGAGATGTCACACAGTGGTAAACATGGCCTTGTCCCAACTCTTTAGTAAACAGGTTTGTATCTGGATGAGAAGGCTGGTTGTTCTGCACAGCTGAGAGTGTGTGTGACTGAGACGTGCTGGTGTGTGTGTGTGTGTGTGTGTCTCCTGTCAGGTGTGGTTCAGACTCTGTCACTCACTGGGAGCCGTACTGGAGAATCAGCCGTGATGTTTGCCCAAACCACTGCGTTACGGACTCGGCTCCTAGGTACAGACCGTCGGCTCTAGATCTAGATGGGTCTGTCTGTGAGCGTTCACTGTTCGTGTGTGTGACACGGCTCTAGTGTTGAGTGTGTTCTGCTGATGACACTGATCTGTGTGTGTGTCTGGTGCAGGTCTGCTCCTCAGGACCCGGTCCAGCTGGCCGTGGTGGCCTGTGGCTCCAGACTGGAGGAAACACTCGTCATGCTGAAATCTGCTGTCCTCTTCAGCCACAGACACTTGTGCTTTCACATCTTCTCAGAAGACCACCTCCACGCCGGATTCAGACAGGAGGTGAGCACGCATATGAGGAGTATTCACTGTTTATACACGGTGGTGTTAGGGTAAAACTGAATTAAACAACACTTTTAGAGGATTTCTCAGACCCGATGTAAAATACAGACGTGACAAACATGATACAAGACTGTAAATGCAGGAAACCAGACAATATTATAATAATAATAATAATAACAAAGAAACAACAGAGATGTATTCATAGTTGTTCAGATTTGAAGTATTTTAGAGTAAACTGTTAGGTTTAAGACCTCGGAGTCAAGAATGTTCACAGAGAGGCTTTTGAAATGGATTCAGATGTTTTAGGATCAATGTGAGCAGGTAAATATTGCTATTTTACTGATGCGTGTAAATAAAAATGATTAAAGAGGCTGTACTTCTTACATGATTAAACCTTTACTCTGTTTTACTTCTTGCACTAAAACATCTCAGATCGTTCTGGAAGAGTTATGAACAAAACAGTAACATATAATGTTTGTTCAGGGTTTACTGATCTTTTAATAGTTTTCTCAAAATGTTAGATCAGAACATGGAATGTCTACATTCATGGAACAGATTTAATAAAATAGTTCTATTTGTTTGATGTTTTTAAATGTTGCACTTCAGAGAACACTCAAGAGTAACATTCACATGTTTGAAAAATGATCAAATGAAACGTTCAAATAACCGAGATTAGAATGTTCAGAGAAACACAATAGTAAAGGTTTAATAATTTAAAGCAAACATTAGCATGTGTGTGTGGTCTGGGTAGATGGAGATATATGGTGGATATATTACAGCTTGATGTTAAATCTGAGAGAAGCAGCACACACTGATCTTCCTGAAATCCTGTGTGTGTCGTGCAGCTGGAGTCGTGGCCGCAGAGGTTTCGCTCGACGTTCAGCTACAGCGTTTATCCCATAGTCTTCCCCAGTGAGAACGCCAGAGAGTGGAAGAGACTGTTCAAACCCTGCGCTTCTCAGAGACTCTTCCTCCCCGTGAGTATCTTTTCTGTTGGAAATATCTCACTTTACAGAAGTGAAACCGCAGTGAGTTACACACTGATTCCTCCAGTAATGAATCAAGTGAACGGTGCAGCTCTGTGTAGCACAGAATGGAGTGCAGTGTTTGGTGGTGTTTGAGGAGGCGGGTGGTGTCAGTGACGGAGTGCTGGTGTGTCAGCTGCTTCTGAAGCAGGTGGACTCTGTGCTGTACGTGGACACAGATGTGCTGTTCCTGCGGCCGCTGGAGGACGTCTGGAGCTTTCTGTCCCGGTTCAACAGCAGTCAGGTGGCAGCCATGTCCCCGGAGCACGAGGAGCCACGCATCGGCTGGTACAACCGCTTCGCTCGACACCCGTACTACGGCCAGACCGGCGTCAACTCAGGAGTCATGCTCATGAACATGACCCGCATCCGACACAGACTCTTCAAGGTACAGTCCTCCGGGATACACACGCATGAGGACACACACCATACACATGCTTTTCTCCTGAAGTGTGTGTATTTCAGCTCTGCATCTGTGAACCTGTTAACACCAGATGGATATTTCGGCTCAGCTGATAGTTATCCCATCTGAGACTGTCTTTAATGGACACGGAGGAGTTAAAGAAAATATTATAAAATATTGAAGACATGATGGCCGGTGTATATTACATTTCAATACTTTCACTTTCTCTTTAAAATATTTGTAAAGTTAAAAGATAAAGTGTTTGCATTGAGATGCAATAGATACAGGCCAGAATAGTTAAAAAATATTTAATAATTTGATGACTAACATCATTTGTAAGAGTATACATTTTAAAATCATTTTATTAGATGTAAGTAATAATAGTCATGTTAACATTTCAGTGCATTTAATATATTTGATCATGTTTCAGTTTAATTCACTCAAGGGTTAACCGGACTATTGTTACTTTGATCTAATAAAATGATAAAGAAATATGAAAATATTATATCCTGCATCTCTTGCATCTCAGTGTTATATAAATATAAAAATATTAACCTTATATTATATTATTATTATTATAATAATAAAACGTTTAAAACAAAAAAGGAAGAATATTTTTACATTGTATAAATGTTTTTCATTAAAATTAAAAATAAAATTGGAATTTCTTATACGCAACCATGTACATTTTATCCTAAAATCTACACACACACACACACACACACACACACACACATGTTTTGGACAACTGTCAGGTCAGCAGTCTTCTCCATGATTGTGTGTCCTACAGAACTAGACTGAGAGACCATTTAAAGACTTTGCAGGTGTTTTGAGTTAATTAGCTGATTAGAGTGTGGCTCCAGGTGTCTTCAATACTGAACCTTTTCACAATATTCTAATTTTCTGAGATACTGAATTTGTGATTTTCCTTAGTTGTCAGTAATAATCATCAATATTTAAAGAAATAAACATTTGAAATATATCAGTCTGTGTGTAATAAATTAATATTATATACAAGTTTCACTTTTTGAATGGAATTAGTGAAATAAATCAACTTTTTAATGATATTATAATTATATGACCAGCACCTGTGTATATTATATTTCTATATTTATTTCAGCTAGTTTCCAGGACGGTTAATAAAAAATAAAAACCAAAGTTGAACCGAAATAAAGTGTTCAAAATCACATTTTATTTCAGCTAGTTTAAAAAAAAAAAAATTTCTCAGTTTCAGTCAGTTTTACTTGATCTACTTAATAATAATAATAAAAATAATAATAATAATAATAATAAAACCTATATAAACTTAAAAAACAAAAATGACAAAAAAATGAGAAAACGCCACAAAACTACTAAACCATCATAAAACAAAATTCAACCAAAGTAAATGTATTCCATACATATGTAAAAATTACTCATTCTAATTAAAGTTCAAATGAAAATGCAATTAAAATTCAATTCAATTCTAGTTTATTTGTATAGCGCTTTTTACTATACAAATCGTTACAAAGCAACTTTACAGAAAATTATGTTTCTACAATATTTAGTAGTAGCTTATGGTGGTGACTGTCAGTTTGTGCACGTTTGACAGAATTATAGAAAATTAAGACGTAGTCAGCCAGACGATGAACATTATTAATATTATTAATTAATAATTATTATATGATGCAGTCACACTTGTAGCAATATTTGTTAGTTCTGTTGTTGATTCAGGGTTAGCATCATCTGGGGTCCTCTGAGGGTCAGCATCATCTCTTCTCAGGTGTTCTGGATCCAGACTGGAGCTTGTGTAAATCCTAGTTACCACGGGATGAAGATCCAGCAGAAACAGAGAAACACATAGAGACATCATTAGCATAGCTGCTGATCCAACAGAGTTAAATTAATTATTTTAACCCAAGCTAAAGAATAAGAATGCACATTTGATCAGATGAAACTACACTCACAATTTAAGAGATGCATTATTTGAATGCTTGGTGAAAGAGATGTGTTTTTAATCTAGATTTAAACAGAGAGAGTGTGTCTGAACCCTGAACATTATCAGGAAGGCTATTCCAGAGTTTGGGAGCCAAATGTGAGAAAGCTGTACCTCCTTTAGTGGACTTTGCTATCCTAGGAACGACCAAAAGTCCAGTGTTTTGTGACCTTAGGGTGCGTGATGGGTTGTAACGTGGTAGAAGGCTAGTTAGGTACGCAGGAGCTAAACCATTTAGGGCCTTATAGGGAAGTAATGATAATTTGTAACTGATACGGAACTTAATAGGTAGCCAGTGCAGTGTGTGTGAGAGAGAGAGAGAGAGAGAGAGAGAGAGAGAGAGAGAGAGAGAGAGAGAGAGAGAGAGAGAGAGAGAGAGAGAGAGAGAGATAAGTACATCTTCTAATATAATATTTCAACCATTATTCATTTTCAACCAATGTGGTTGAAGTTTTTACAGTATAAAATAATCAAGAGGCAAAGATATTATAATTAATAATAATAATAATATTTATAATTAAACCACAGTAGCCACAAATGTACAGCTGTCTGAGACGTCATGAAATGTTCTTTACCATCACAAACCATAGAATGTAGTCAGGGTGGAAAGAAGGAGAAACCCCTAAAGCGTGTTCGAAACCCGCGCCAACACAGACTTACTCTATTTTTTATTTCATCCTCACTTCAGCCGCTACAGGTGATCATACCAATAACTTGTAATCTTTACAAGAATATCAGAATCATGCAATGAGCAAGTCTCATTTATTAGACACTTAATATCACATCAGTTCTTTTAGAATCGCCGAATCTGCTGCAGTCGTTCATCACATCTGCAGCGGAGACCTGAAGCAGGAAGTTGGTCACCAGATCACACGGTAACCAGTTAAACCGTAACACCGGAGAGCGCCAGGATGTGTTCCTCTGAGGTGCTCGTGCATCACAGTTGTGCTGACGGGGTACACCATACCTGTTTTTCAAAGGGAACAAATGGCCTCTGTTTAAAGTATTCCCATACTTTTGATAACAGTGGTCTCTGTTTTTGTGATAGAATGCAACTTTCTCCATGCCATTACACGAGATGTAAACAGTGTCAACGTATTTCACACACACGTGTCGTTGCAGCACTACCCACAACCATCACATTTTCTTCAAACTTTGACAATAACTTTTGTCATTAACTAATGTGAGTATGATGAGTAATGAGGATAAACACTGAAACACCTGATATATTTAATACTCTACATTTGAGCTATATTTGATGTTTGTCAGCAGCGGCTGAGGTCCACATCTTTAGTCTGCTGGAAACCATTAAACAGCATCAAGAGCAGCTTGTGTCAGAGGTGAAGTACGTCAGCAGCTGAACAGCACGTCAGGGAACAGATGTTGAGATGCCTGAAAACATCCAGTTTCCCCTGGAACAACTGGAGGAAGTGGAGGCATCTGAGATGTTTCTAAAGGAACCGTCAAAGGCCCAACTCCACAGAGATTGGTGAGTTCTCTTACTGGATGGTGCCATTAGGTTCATTGATTGTCCATCATTATTATTGAAAAGGTGGCACAGGTCCATGAGGGTGTGATCCAAGTACCGTATTTTCCGCTCTATAGGGCGCACTGGATTATAAAGCACATAGAACAGAAGATACTGCAGTAAACGTTTGACTGGTTATGCATCCACTAGATGGAGCTGTGCTAAAGGGAACGTCAACATTTTGACAGAGCGCCTCGATCCATATATAAGGCGCTCCGGATTTGAAGTCATTTTTTGATAAATTGAAAGGCTTTTAAGTGCGCCTTATAGTTCAGAAAATTTCAGGAGTTCACACTTATACACATTAACCTGTTCCCCCTCTAATTGTGTGCATGGACAGAGTACGCTTTTATTTTATTTTTTTACAATACAAATTGTTAAAAGATGTCTTTGTCTTTTAGATTTCTTCTTTGGGCACCACTGGAGGACCAGGATGTGAAGAGGGTGACCCGGTGCATTCTGGGCCGGCTCTTCACAGATGAGGTGTGTCATCAGATCAACTGAAGGGGTTAATAACAAAAAGCCCTTCAGTAGGATGGCAACCAAGACCTTGCTTTTCAGTAAATATATCATTCAAAGTAATATTAACTGCATTCAAAGTCAATAGTTTGTAAATGTTAGGGCAACCATCTCACCAATATGACCGTGTAGCCTTTTATTTTAGACAATTGATTAAATAATCTTTTACTAAACGTGACTTTGCGTTTCATAAATGATGTACTTGTACTCTGTACTCTGCTTGAATGTTAAGTGGATTTGATTAAAAGCATCAGCTAAATGACGTAATGTAATGTAAACCAGGACTAAATGCAAGTAAATGGAGTTTACCCACTGCTCAAATGTCAAAAATAGTTTATCCACCGGTTTATGTAATGTAATGTTAAGAGTTTACCTCCAAATAGATTGTTATAGGACCTTAACAAACTTAAAATATTACAAAACCAGATTGATTTATCCACATACAATATGTGCTCTGATCAAGGGACCATTTAATACCACTGATATTGTTTGAACATTTTGGATCTTTTTTAATGATCGATAGTGAAAGGCTCGGCACACCTTACCCTGATCAGGAATTCATAGTTTACCCACCTCTTTATTTTAACCTACACAACCCTGTATATAACTTTGTAAGTCACGTTTCTTTTTAATTGAATCTCCTTCATACCTATCTCAAATATTGTATTGTGTAAGCATCCTTGGCTTTGGACGCTCCATATCATAAACATATCTGTGTGTTAGATTCCAGGTGCTGTGAGGAAAAACACTGACCCGGTCAGCCACGGATGCAGAGGTCTCCAAGCACACAATCAGGTGTTCAACCTGGCAGCCAGGCACGTGCACAGGTAGGGCTCAACCTGTGCAGAGCACATGCCCTTTTTGCCCTTACACTCCGAAGTGCCCTTTTTTTGGCGGTGTTTTTTTTAAATCAATGCTATTGGTCACCCTTTACGTCTGTCTGTCTGTTTTACAAATATTTACCAAATGAAAGTTCTTAAAACGAGCTTGTGTAAATCTTATTGGATCCTCAAGCTGTCAGTAAGCTGATAACTCCGCCCCCTCTATATTCATTGAATCAACTAAAGTTCCACATCAGCCGCACAGTAGACACCAGCTGAGCTGAACAAAGTTTTGCGAAGGGTAAATAAATATCTTGTTGTCTGAATAAGTACTACTAAACACTATGTCTATAAAGGCTCATATTTTATTAATTGGATGTCTGACTGACTCACTGAAAAATGTGGGACGTCGCCTGAGAGAGAGGGCTAGCATTTGCCATCTAGTCATCGCCAATAGCCAACACTTAAATAGCCTGTGCATACAGTAGCAGGCGCCGTCGCCGTTCTAATGACGGACAAAAACTATATATTGATAAGTAATACAACAACATATAATTTGTTTTTACCATCGGAAAATCATAACAGGTGCGCCCCCTCGCTGTTTCGTGCTGGAACTTACACAAAGCGATGAGTGATCCTCGTCACCTAGATAACATAAATTTCTAAGAAATTTCTTCTTTGATTTATGATTGCTGATACACTTAATTTATTTACATTCAGGCTAATCATGTTATTGTATACTCTCCGCTCATCCTCACATGTATAAAATGTAGTAAAACATGGTTTTACCATAGTAATGGGAAGTCGTGGCCTAATGGTTAGAGGGTTGGACTCCCAATCGAAGGGTTGTGAGTTCTAGTCTCGGGCCGGACGGAATTGTGGGTGGGGGGAGTGCATGTACAGTTCTCTCTCCACCTTCAATACCACGACTTAGGTGCCCTTGAGCAAGGCATCGAACCCCCAACTGCTCCCCGGGCGCCGCAGCATAAATGGCTGCCCACTGCTCCGGGTGTGTGCTCACAGTGTGTGTGTGTTCACTGCTCTGTGTGTGTGCATTTCGGATGGGTTAAATGCAGAGCACAAATTCTGAGTATGGGTCACCATACTTGGCTCAATGTCACTTCACTCACTTTTAATGTAGTAGTAACTAAATGTTTTTTCTTTTTTTTTCTTTTTTTACAGAAGATCACTGTGAAAGCTTTATATTTTATCATGCAGAATGTAATTCATGATTCATTCCAAGGCTTCATTTATTTGATCCAAAATACAGCAAAAACAGTTATATTGTGTAATATTTTTACAATTTCAAATAACTGTTTTCTATTTTAATATATTTTAAAATGTAGTTTATTTTTGTGATCAAAGCTGAATTTTCAGCATCATTACTCCAGTTCAGTACTCTTCAGTGTCACGTGATCCTTCAGAAATGCTTTTCACTGCAACTGTACTTTTCACACCATTTTTATTTATTTTTTCATTGCTGACTTATTTTAGGGAAAGTGTAGTGAGTAAGAGACCTTCAAGAGACCAACATCCCTGGTCCACCACAGTATCAAATTTTTGCCAGGTAGGCGGATGCATGTTGGATATGTTATAGTAACGGTATGGCTATAGTTTCTTATAATCTGGAATTGAGTTGGACATAATTACTTAAATTATATTTTAAAAAAGTTTGTCAAAAATACTTGACTCATTGCTCACCTTCCCCTCATCTCAATGTCATTCATAATCATGTTAACCAAATAATACAAATTAGCTTATAAAACCATACAGAATAGCCAAAAAAGTCAATATATATGTAATTCTTTTCTTTGCAAAGTTAATTAAAAAAAAGTGCATAAAGTTCAATAAAAAAAGATTTTGGTTTCTGTTTGGTTTTATAAGCTAATTTGTATGTTTATGTATGAGTCAAGTATTTTTTTTCTCTATAAATGCAATTTAAAAAAAGAGGGAGTACACAAGAGCAATTCACAAACACAGGACCACAAATAATACGGACAAAAAAACTTACTAAATAATCTTGATATAAAAAAAGGGAGGGGGGTGCCCTTTTTCAGTTTCAGCACATGCCCCTCAAAAGGTCTGTGCACGGCCCTGCTGGCAGCAGATCTGGCAAGGAGGAGACGTGTCCCGCCTCCATCCACACAAACAGAGGAAAAGAAATGTTTAAACAATAAACCATCTTTTTATTGAACCTCTTGTCTTTCACCAGTTATTCATTTTCTGATGCTGTGCAGTGCAACATTTCATTGAAGTTGTGGTCTAATAGATCAAATATTTTTATGTACCTAGGCCTACAGTATAAAGCATTAAATTAGGTTCTGACCATAAAATGAATGTAGATTAGCCTAGCCAGGCTAGGCTACTTAACAAATACTGAATAGGCTATAACCTAAAACTCCATAAATGCAAATGTCAATTTTATATTTTCATTGAGTAGTGATTCCTTTTGTACAGTAAATGTATGTCTTGGATTGGAACTTTTCTGTTAGGCTTATTTACAATATTTGGTTAAAATTACAAGGCAATGCAGATTTAAGCTTAGGTCTATATTGCTGTAGTAGCCTAGGCTAGACATAGTGATAGTTTATCTTACAATTTAGTTTATACTATATTATCCTACAGCAAGAACAGAAGGGATTTTGAAAATGAGATAAACGGACCCGGGCCAGATGAGACAGTATTTTTAGTCCATTGCGGGTCCGTGGCGGATATATATTTCAATTTGCGGGTCCCAAACGGACCCGCCGTGGAGGTAAGCTTTTAATCGCGGATGAGGAGCAACGGTGGGTCCGCGATCTGCCTTCGTTTCGGATCTGTCATTGCACGCACGTGGACGCCGATACGGGTCAGTTTCGCGGGCCCGTTCCGGAAGCCGCGATACCTCGCTCCAAGCCATCCTTTTGCTGTGTGGGACGCTCCCAACTCCCGAACTGACTCAAATGATTCGCGATCCCGCTCCGAACTCCCGAAAAGACTCAAATGATTCGCGATCCCCAAACTGACTCAAATGATTCGCGATCCCGCTCCGAACTCCCGAAAAGACTCAAATGATTCGCGATCCCCAAACTGACTCAAATGATTCGCGATCCCACTCCGAACTCCCGAACTGATTCGTGCACAAACTGACAGTCACCACTTATAAGCTACTACTAAATATTGTAGAAACGTAATTCTCTTTAAAGTTGCTTTGGAACGATTTGTATTGTAAAAAGCGCTATACAAATAAACATGAATTGAATTATTAAGCAAAATCACATAAAAAATACAAGACAAACTGAATTTATTTGGGTGAATAGGCTACAGCATTGTTGAAAATATTACATACATTAAAATAATTTAACAAGAATTTTTAGAAATAAAAAAATTACATCTCAAAGTAGCATTTTAATTTAAGTGCATTCAACTGTTCTCTGTTTTTTACTGAGATTACGCCAAATCTCTATAATCATATTTTAATATATATTTATGCTTGATAAAACATGAAGACAGTCTACACAGCTGTACATAACATATTTATTTAAAGAAGACATATTATGCCACTTTTTTACAATATGTAATATATGTCTGAGGTGTCCCCAGAATGTGTCTGTGAAGTTTCAGCTTAAAACACTACACAGATCATTCATTACATCATTTAGAAAAGGCCTATTTTGAGTTGAAGCAGAAACACGCTGGTTTTTGCGCCTGTGTCTTTAAATGCAAATGAGCTCATGCTACAATTAAGATCAAGCCCTGAACACCAGATCCTGCCAGAAAATATCAGTTTAGTCTGGTACCTGAACAACAACACAACTTTAGACTAGCAATACATGCTAACAAAGTATATAAAGTCAATTCTGATTTCACGAGGAGTTTAAAACTGTCCTGGAACATGATCCCTGAGAAAGAGCAGGAACCCTGGGGTTTTCATGATGGTTGATTGGCTGGATTTCAGCACATACAGAAAGCAGTTTAGTGTCTGTGTTTCTCATCATTGTAGTCCAATATTTATACCGACTGTAAGTTAACTGTTATTGTGGGTCAAGGACATGATCACAAAAGCTGGGTTATTAATTCCAAACCAATTGTTTTACACTTTCAGAAGATGGGACGACTGGGATTTTGCCATGGATTGGGAAATATTATCAGAGGATTGGGAAATTATCATGTGTTTAATTTCATGTAATCATTAGAATCTCATGATAAATAGTAGTTTTGTGACCATGTTCTGCTATATGGTTTGATTGGTTCATTGTCTTGCTATATTTTTATTCTGAGTGGTTTAAACCAGACTCATCATTTTAATTTTATTTTTTTATTTTTTCTTAAATCTCCTGCTTGTGTCTAGAAAACCAAAAGTCCTCTGAGTTGAGTTCTGGACTGTTTTTACACACACACGTTTCGTTCATGCAATATTATATCCTATGATCATATTTCAGACGATGCTGACCCTCGGGGTTGTTTCAGACCTGTATGACTGTTTGTTCTGCAGAAAACAAGAGAATGAGCTTGTCTTTCTCTTCGAGAGTAATGTTCAGACTGTGCTGTTAGAGTCTCAGCAGCAGATGTCAGTGTGTCTCTTTCTCTCAGATATGATTCAGTTCATTCCTCAGACTTCACTTCTGACAGAAAAGTGAGAAGCTCCCGAATCTCTACAAGAGCTGATTGTTAACTCACAGACACAGACAGAAGGAATCCCTCCGGAGGTTATTTCACGTGTTTGTGTTCAAGACTGCTTCGATTCGAGAATCGGCAGATCCAGTCTCTTGAATTAAATAGCTAAATAATGAGGATGATTTTATGATATGCTCTAGTGTGTTGTTACACAAATCTCATAACTAATGAAAAGGGCTTTACCGTCATTGGCGACCTCTAGAGTGTGTGTGGTGACGTCACAGGACCTCAGAGCGCGCGCAGCCGATGACGTCATCACAGAGAAGACGCGCCCGATGTGTCTGAGTCTGGAGGTCAGTGTCTGAACTAAAACAGCGTGTGTGTGTGTGTGTGTGTGTGTGTGTGTGTGTGTGTGTGTGTGCCGCTCTCTACATGTTTTTAGTTCACAGAAGGACTTTGAGTGAGGGTAAGTTTAAAGTTGAGCACATTATTGTGTCCAGGGGGACAATCTGGTCTGGATAGTATCTGATGAGGAAGGAACAGAATTAGATGTTTTAGTAAATTAGTCTCATTGCTGTTTTAATGATTGGAAAAATCATTTGATATCCAGTTCAAGAGTTGTAAACACTTTGATTAATCATACATTCATAAGTGTGTGTGTGAGTGTGTTTTCCTTCTTAAGAGTCATGCTCATTCACAAGAACAGCAGGAACATGAATGTTTGTTGCATCTTGACATGAAAATAATAATCTGTATTGGTATGGCTAGAGACAAATACAATGATCACATCATGAAAAGAATAAATAAAACAAATAATGAAGTGAATAAATGAGCGATTGTAATTATTAAATTATGAAATTACTAAATAAAATCAATACATTAATAACGTGCATAAACAAGCAGAATAGTAAAAAGAAAAACAACAATTAAAAGAAAATTAATCATTTTAATATAAAATAAATAAAGTAACAAATGTATTAAATTAAGTGAATAAATATATTTAATAAAATAAGTAATGTATTGATTTAAAAATAATTTAAAAAATAACTAAGTAAAATAAATAATAAAGTGAAGTGGATAATTTTTTTAAAAACTGAATGGAATTAAGTTAAATCAAGGTGTAATGAATAAATAAATTAAGTGAATAAATAAATAGATTTAATAAAAAATAAGTAATAAAATAAATAGAATAAAAAGAAGTGAAACCTCAGATAATGAATAAACAAACAAATGAATGGAGGTTCTGCTGGAGTTTAGGATCACGGGTGTCTTTCTCTCACAGAGACTCGAGAGAGAGTGTGTTTTGACAGTCGTTAAACTGAAGCGGTCATGAATAATTAATCGTACATGTTTCAGCGGGAAACACACAGAGGATCCACACACACTCGTATTAAAGATCTGCTAATAAAAGTGCAGCTCCTGCTGATGGGTTTATAGGGTCGTAACGGGCTCGATTAGCCCTCGTTTATGTGCCTCCAATAACTGTCCAACACTTTTACCTTGCATGCAGAAATGAGCAATAGTAGTTCTGCGTGAGCTTTTATAACCTTTCACTGTGCTTTAAACAAACATGATGCACTTGTGTGTGTGTGTGTGTGTGTGTGGTATTTATATGCAGAAACAGACTTTAGCATGCATACAATACCCATCTACCCCACACCCTTAAACCCTAACCACTGCGTCGAGTCACCTTTATTTTAAAGTGCTCTTAACAATACAGATTGTGTCAAAGCAGCTTTACAGTATGAAATAGTAAAATAGTGTGTCAGTAATGCAGAAGGACAACAGTAAACACTCAATTTTCAGTTAAAGGCAGTTCATCATTGAATTCAGTGATGTCATCGTCCAGCTCAGTTCAGTTTAAATACTATCTGTGTTACCACGTCCAGGACATCGCTGGATATTAAAGGAGTCATGTGATGAGATTTAAAGTTTCTCTTTCTCTTTGGAGTGTTACAAGCTGTTTGTGAATAGAGAAGATCCCTAAAGTTGCAAAGACTAAAGTCTCTAACCCAAAGAGGGAATGGTGCAGGGAAACACCGTCACACACTTGAGGTATTCGGCCAATCACAGCACACTGGAAAACATGTAGGCCTATTTTACCCCTGGAAAGTGATTTGTTTTTAACAGGAGGTCTTGCAAACCCTGACTCCTGCTTTAATGAGCTATTTCTTTGTTTCTGATGCACTCTCTCTTCTCCCTCGGTTGAAAAACACCCGTTTTGTCTTCATGGGACTAAAGTGCACTATTTTCCCATCTAATGGAGATGCAGCAGTGATATTTTCTGCTGTTATTGTGCTTTTATGGTGAAGCCGGCGTGTCATTAGTCCTCTCTTTACGACCACGGCGCTGGCCAGCCCTCCTCAGATCCATAAACTACAGCAGCATCAGCAAAGTTCAGTCATTAAGAGACATTTAAAGGTAATTATTTATTGATAGCTCTTATGATTTACTCTCCGGGTGAGTTTTTATGTGCCGTGCCTGCGCTGCGAGATTGGAGACATGGCTTTACGGCCGTTTAAAGACCGCAGCGCTCGGGAGATTAGCATGTTAGCATCTGCTCTCAGAGATAAAACAGGAGGCTGTGGAAAGAGCTTTTAGCACAAACGCTTCACCTTTAGCTGCTTGTCCTCGTGAAATCATCAGATCCCAGAATCAATGGGCTTTGAGACGTTTGAAAGGAACCGTACACCCACAAAGATATCTGTGACTCTCAGACCATCCAAGAGAATGAATGGAAGTGAATGGGTGCCGTCAGAATGAGAGTCTGATAAAAACATCCCAATAATCCACAGCGCTCCAGTCCATCAGTGAACATCTGGAGAAGACAAAAGATGAAACACATCCAGTATTAAGATGAATTTAACTCAAACCGTTCCTAACACATTTGTGAACAATATTTGAGAGAAATAAGCATTTAGTGTACATAGAAAAAGTCTTATATCTTTGAGTTCAGCTCATGAAGAATGGGGACAAAAACTAATGTGTTGCATTTTAATATTGTTCAGTGCATATATATCAGAAGCTCTGCTTGTAAATTACATTGTTGTTCAGCTTAAATATCAGTTTGTTAGAATATGCATTTGCTAAATAAATATACTTTAATCTTGGTTTATATGAAATTGACAAATAATCTCTAGACAAACAGTGAGATGCTTGGAATGTAAAGTGATTGTCTTTAAAGTCTTCTTCAGCAGCAGCAGTGGTGAACGAGCATCTCTGTGTGTGACGCTCTCATATGAAGCTGTTATTTAAGAGTCACTAATTAGATTGAAGTTGCGGTGTAAAGCACTCTATACTGAATTAATTGCAGCTATTAAGGAACGATTTCATGCAAAGTGAGGCTTTATTGTGAGCTTGACTCGAGTCCCAGCGCTAACATTCAGCGAGGAGGTTTCTGAAACACATTTTATTAGGACAGAGACTGCTTCACAGAGTACAGTGTTTGCTTTAGTGCTGGTCCGGATGCTTTCTGGATCCGTTTATTCAGTTTGATCGCTGAAAAATCATTACACCACCAACAGAGATGAAACGTTCTCTCAGCGTTATGAACAAACATCAGTAGAACTCTCGTTTATTCCCAAAATGTTAGTGAAATGATTAAATAGATGGAACTTGTTTTATTAACGCATGCATGCATGTAAATGGAAAATATTATATATAATAATGAACATACCTTGATTATTTTATAGAATTTTACTGTGTTTTATTTTTTGTTATTAAAAAATTATCATAACATTTATTCAAAGTTAATTTCTCAAACTTTTTTAAGAGGCTTTTTTTTTTCCTTGTTCCAGAACGTTTAGGGAATATTCAAATGTAACGTTTCCATAACGACTGCAGAACATCACCAAGAAAAATAACGTTTTTAAAACATTTAAATAACATTTGCACAACTAAATGGTAACGTTTTTGTTATTTTTATTTTGGTTTGCTAGGCTCACTTTGTCCTACTCTAAACACTCTTATCTTGTCTTAGAAAACATGTGATGATTAGTTATGATTTCTTCATGTTGGGACATTACTGATGCTGATTATTTGTATATGTGTAAATGTCCAATAACTAATATGAAGAACTGATTCTAATTTAATGTTTTTGTTAAATTCTATTTACCTCAATAGACGAACCATACAGTAGCATTCTTTTCATTTTAATAACTGCAATAATATTGACAATGTGCAAAATAAATCAACAAGGACACATTTATTTCTATAGAGCGTCATCTCAAAGCAGCTTCACAGAAATAGACAGAAAATAAAAGAGTTAATGGTGTGAAATTCATCAGTTATGAACCAAACAGAGATAATAATGCCATTATTCAGATCAGTTCAGCTTATTCTTGTTTTTATCTTCTGGTAATGTTTCTGCATTAAATCAAATCTATTTCAAATGTTTAAATAGTCTGTAAACCCAAGTAAGCAAGTCAGAGTCTAATGCTACTGTATGGAGAATAATGGTGTAATTCTTGAAAAGCCTGCTATGTGACGACAGAACGATCCCAATTAAGAGAGAATGCTTCAGTATTGGTTTATTGGTGAATCTGATTGATAGAATAAAGCAAACACACAGAGGAGTGTTTTTATGACTTCTGCATTATGTGAAGTGCTTCATACTGTCGAAACAGTGCATTATTGATTTCATAAGTTGCCAGCAACAGCAATATGACGAAATACCCAATAAACTGTACAGAGACGCCGCTCGTCCTTATCAAGGTTAACAGAGAAAACGAATCAATCTCTCGGCGGTCCGGCCATAAAACAGAAGATCTGACTGAGCGGCGTGTGATTGTCTGTACAGTACAGCAGTGTTTCTGAAGAAATCACGTCAGTGACACAGAGAGTATATACATAACATATTGTGAGTATATACATAATATTTAATATATATTTAAGTTGAACATTTATGTGATCATATGTTCAGAAACTCTGGCTGACCAATCAGATTAGAGCATCTAGCAGAAGCTCCGCCCCTTTGCCCAGTGTAATACAGTGAGCTGACTTCATCTACAGTCTAATGTGAAATAATACCAAGTTTCCTTGACTTACTGATCATATCATCTTTTTTACAGTATAAATGTTAATCTTTAAACTGAATTAAAATGTCCATTTAATAAAATCAATGTAAAGTGCAATGATTTTTCATATTTCATGTGCTCTTCTGCATCAAGAGACTCCAGCTTCAGAAAATGTAATTCAACATAATTTCCGTTTGTTGTGGTCACGCTGGAATCATAAGTGCCATAAGCCCCGTCACAGACCAAATATCTGCTTAACTTATGAGTTTCATTGCCAAGGGTTGCCATAGCAATAGGACAGTGAGATGGATGGAAGCTCATTAGACGTGGAGGTAATTGCTTCGGGCTGCAGTGGCAGGACAGTGAGACTGGACGGCTCCTCCTGATTTCATGAATAGTTTGATATGAGAGGAGGTTCAGAATAAATGAAGAAGCTATGACTTCATGCCCCATCATCACACTCTTTAAGACTCCTTTCAGGTCATAATGAGCTGCTGTTTGTAATACTGGCTGCTGATTGGCTGTTCAGGTGCCAGTCAAAGGTCAGGCTCCGCCCCTCATCAATGAAGCATTCAGTTACTGTTCACAAACAAACATTATGTGAAAAAGCTGCAAGCTAAAAGATGAGGAAACATAAATGATTGTTAAAAGATCATTGTCTTTCTACTTAAACATTTCCCAGTTTAGTGTGTCACTTGCATTTTCTATTTGTGTAATTTACTGCATTTGAAACTGTGGAACTGAAAGTGTTCATTGCTCTCAGATGTGGAGGTTCAGAAATGCCTTCAGCTCACTCCACACGTGAAAACTCAGCCGCTGCTCCACATTATGCTTCCTGAATAAAATATAGCTAGAAGTGTAAATGACCCAGAAAGAAGCGTTACGATTTATATTCATCTTCAGTCACTTCAGACATCAAAGAAGCACTAGAAAATTACTGCATAAAATAGAAAGAGAAGAAAAAAAAACAAATTAGATAAAAAGTAAATAAATTAGACATGGAAACTAAATCAAATTTGATTTAAAACATAAATAAAAGAAAAAAGAAAAATAGAATGAGATCAAATCAAAATAAATGAGCCCATTTTTTTTAAATAAACAGAAACAAAATAAAATTGAAACTATAAAGTGTGTATGTCTGTCTCCCTGTATGTGCTGCAGAATGTGAAGTTATAGAGAGTAAATGAGGTTGTTTCTGTTTCCTCCACCGCAGGAAGTGCAGGGGACTTTTAAGGAAGTAGCAGAGAGCAGGATCCTGGGTAGATGTTACTCTAGTAAAACCTCTAATACTGTGTGACTCAGTACAGATGATGCAGGGATGGGACTGAGTCACTTCTGTGGGTTTATCTCGGAGGAGTCCAGGACGAACGCAGGACTGTGAGACACACGCTGGGTTTTTCTGCTAGAAATGTGTTTATTACTGAAGGATCTTTGGTTGACATCTTGAGAGCAATATTTCTGCACAAGTGTTATTTTATAATCACTGATATACAGTGTTTGTTCACATTTTGAGTTATTTTTTTATATATATATTTACTGTTTTGAATAGAATTTTAAAGTTGGAATTTTGTTGTGCTTGTCATTTTTATTGTTTTTTTTATAATGTTCTAGTTTTATTTATTTTAGTAATTAATTAAACAAAACTGAGAAATATTGCCTTTGCAGCTAGCTGAAATAAAATGTTGAATGTTTTTATTTCTCATTTTATTTCAGTTAATGTTTATTCTATTTGAAGTAATATGTTTTTAGTTATCAATAGTAACCCTGTTTTGTGTAAGAAGTTAAGGGACTTGATTGTGACATGCATGTGTATTTGTAGAGCAGTATTTTAGAAGTTTGACTCTTTATTTAGTATGGTTATTAAGATCAGTTTACTCTCTCCTTGAGCTGGACAGTGTCCGGACCCTGTTGAGATGTGTGTGTGTTCGTCCTGATCCTCTGAGCGATGAGATCAGATCTCATGTCCTCGCTGAAGCAGGAAACGCAGGATATCATCACTTCCTGTGTCACATGCAGATCTGAGCTCATGACACTGATAGCATCACTGCTCATCTCGTGTTCTTTAACTAATTGAAGTTAATCAGAGGACGTGAATGCGTGTGACAAACGGCCCGCTAGGATTGAGCTCATTTAGAGCTCCTCCACATTTTCTAATTAGCAATTAGAGCCGGGAGTCTGTGAATTATGTGAGACAGCTCATTACTGTGGACCGTAATACATCAGCTTTAAAACCTGAACTTATTTAGTCATGTTTACTGAGTCAGATCACTGTTCTGATGCTGAAACAACAGCAGATTTAGTCAGATCCATGTACTGGAGAAGCAGGGAGAAAGGTCTCTCTCCAAAAAAATGATTTATTGAATTTACAATTTATTTTATTTTATTTTATTTTTTATGGTAATTGTTTGCAATCAATTTATTTTAGCTACATTAAAATAAACATTTTTTGCTGAAAGTTAATCAATTAAATTAGTTTATTTAAATGTAGATAAAATAAATTGATTGCAACCACTTACCAAAAAATCATTTGTTCCAGTATAATTAATATTGCATTCTACTATATTTAACTCTAATGCGCTTTATTCTACTCTAATCTACTGCACTCTATTCTGCTCTTCAACCTGCGTATATACACTTTTCTACTCTATTCAGCTCTAATATACTTCATTTATTTCTATAATCTACTCGATGCTCCATTCTTCAGTATTATTCTGTGTGCTAGATTCTACACTATTCTATCCTTTTATTCCTTATCTGTTCTGATCTTGTCTTTTTTACAAATTTCTACTCTATTCAACTCTTATACACTCTTATTTTCAATATTCTACTCTGATATACTACGTTCTACTCTATTTTACCATTTTATACTCTATTCTATGCTATTTTATGTTATTCTCTTTCATACTACATTCTACTCTGTTAAATTCTATTTCATTCTACTATACTTTATTCTTCTCTCTTTTATACTCTGTTCTACTATATTCAAATCTAATTTATTCAATTTAACTAAATTCTACACTATTTAACCTGCCATTCTATTCTACTCTTTTACATTTACATATTCTACATTTTACTCTATTCTACTTTATTCTACCCTTTTACACTCCATTCTACTAAATTCAACTCTAATATATTCCATTCTACTCTATTTAATCCTAAGTGTATCTTCTGTTTGTAAACTCCATTCTACTTTTCTACTCTTTTATGCCAGTATATTCTACATTACTATATTCTACATACTTACACTCCATCCTACTATATTCAAGTCAAATGTACTCCATTCTACTCTATTCAGCTCTAATATAATATACCAATTCTACTGTGTACCTCACTTTTATACTCCATTCTACTTAATTCTTCTCTGTTATTCTCTTTTATACTCTATTCAGCTCTAATATACTCTATTCTACTGAACTTAACTCTTATTTTTCATACTCTGTTCTATTTTTGTATGCTATAATATACTTCATCTTACTATATTCTACTCTCTTTTTTACCCTCTATACCACATGGAAGTATTACTCTATATACTCCATTCTACTCTTTTTATCTTTGTATATTCTGTTTGACTGTATTCTGATTTAATCGTATTAAGGAGTTTGTATTGGAAACAGAAACAGAGCGATGATGTCTTGTACTCTAATATATTTATGAAAGTCTTGGTCTGTTCTGAAAGATTGTGCTGATATCTTTATATCTTTATTACACATATACTCTTTCCTTCAGAATATGAGGCATTATTAATATAAATGACCTTTAAGAGTTTGACTCATCTGGATTTAACTCGGTCTGTCTTCACATCCATCTTTTCATTGAGTGTAATGGTGTGTTATGACGTCTTTCTGGTTTATTAAATCATGCAGTAATCAGCATCTCAGCAGGTTTTTAGCTCAGTGGTTGATCTGGTCTAATTGTGCTGATCTGCTTCTGTTTTCACGGTGTTTATGGCAGATGTTGAACACAGATATTGATTCAGGAGCTGATAACTGTGTGTGTGACCTCTGTCAGCTCATGATGCTCTTATCGGCCCATCGCTCCGGGTCAGTCCGGATGCTGTGGTCTTATGTCTCTCCGGACGTCAGCCGTATCTGTGTCCTCGTGTCCAGCAGATAAACACATCGCTTCCCTTCAGCTCCTGCAGAATGGACCAGGGATCGATCTGAACAATCCCCAGATTGAGTTATTAATGTTGTTCAGTGTCTTGACATTAGGATGATGGAGGTGACCACACTGGCCGGAGATTGTGATTCCAGCGGAGTGACAAGAGCTAGAGAGAGTTCAGGTCTGACCGCAGCGGAGAACACAAGTCTTAAAGTTATGCACTCGGATAAATAAAGCAGTATATCATACATGCAATATATGTTTGTATTGCATAAAAACACACTGTTACACACATGTTTGACTGATGTTCATGTAAAGACTGAGTGAGACACGAGCTGTGAGTGTTGAACATGCTTGTTTAGAGACGTGATAATTCAGCGTTTCTCATTGATTTACTGTTCGCTGTGATCATGGGGACATTTAATGATTCGACTCCTTATCAGCTGTAATCAGAGACACAAACTCAATGACAGGACTGACCAGATTCAATGAAAACATATTACAACTATATTGTCATGCTTTATTGTGTGTGTAATTCATGGTTCATGTCTAATATTTCTGAATTAATGCTCGTTCTGTTTGCTATCCATTGCTTTATTGCTGGAGATCCATACAATCCTCTAACCTTAGTTTCTGGTTTCTAAGAATCGTCTCTTTAACTAGAGATATACACATACTTCTGGGGAAAAGACCAAACTGTTAGAAGAGAAGTCTGCAATTGCAAGAAAAGATATAACTAATTAAAATGTATATTCTATTTATTAAGTCTGTGTTAGAAACAAGAAGCTAGAATCAGTTTTTTGGGGTTTTGATACGTAATTTTAAAGTGCAATTGTGCACAAACACAGGAAAAATGTTATGAAAAAAGATTTCTTTCTTTCTCAGTATTTTTGTTTGGTTTTTCAGATTCTCAAATTAAGGGTTATTTTTGATACACAATATGAATAAATATATTTAGTCTTGTTTTCATATTTATTTATTTATTTTTTTAATAAAAAGTTTAAATATTGCAGTTCAGACATGAATATTAGTTTATATCTTACAATTCAGATTTTTGGTCTCCAAATTGTGAAATATAAACTCAGAGAATTGTGTGATATAACCTTGCAATTGAGTTGCAATTTTTATTCTGTGTCAGAAACAAAAAGTCATAATTATGAGATGTAAACTCAAAAATGATAGAAAAATAAATAATATATATATATATATATAATTTTTCAGAATCCTATGAGGAAAAAAGCATGAACTGTAAGATTAAAGAAAAGAGAAATTCTTTAGCCATGTGTTTGCTGATTCCAGTAGTTCTAGTTTGCATAAATCCAGCAGCAAATGCAACAGAAAGAAGACCTCTGTGGAACTTTCTATTCCTTTGAGTTTGATGTTTGTAAGTGTTGAATCTCACTGATATGAGCAGTGTGTGAGACGGCTGGTCAGCTCAGCTTCACTGTATAGTATTTGCTCATAAACTCTCTAAAGGAGGAACACACAGCCGTTTCAGCAGAGACCACGGATAATTCACCAAGACAACTGGAAGAATCAAATACTGTGCATGCAGAGCTCGATCAAAGTAGAGTTTTACATTCGACAGGTGCTTTAATCCAAAGTGAATTGCTTTTCTATTCTGTTAGTGTCTTTCCTGAGAGAGCTGAACCCGTCACTTTGCCGTTCATATTTCACTCTTGATGATGCATCACATTATTTAGTGAAGGATTCTATTTGTTGTCAGTGAGAGTAATATTGACACCCCAGCAGCTCAATTTAAAAGCCTAGATGTTCCTCTGAATGCGCATGCTCTTACTGTTACTGCAAAGGGAATTGTCTGTATTGTATACAGTGTACAGTATGCAAAGAAATACTGTATCCCATAATGCAATGCATTTCATTTGACTATCTTCTTAAAGTATGGTGAATAAACAGGAAGTGATATTAATGTTATCTTTATTTTTCCGTCTTTTATTGGCTTTTTAAATCCGACTGCAAAGAGTCAAGGGTCATTCCCTGCTGACTCAGACCCATTATACAAATCTGAGTTTTGATGAAATGGAGAAGAAAGCCAAAATATTAAATGTCATGCATGTAATTAAGTAATTACTATTTTGTGGAGACGGGTCAAAACGACCATTTTCACTTGATTCAGAGCCAATTAAATAGGGCTAAACTGACTTGAGAAAGAAGGCAGCATCATGATGTTCTTTTCACAGAGATTGCTAGGTCTCTTAGTAAAATCTGTAGATTTTAGACATATTTGTGGCACAATATTAACACATTGTTGGCATGCCTGTGACTCAAGAAGTATTAAAGATATCTTAATATCCTTTTAGGATATGGGTTTTAACAAATATTTATTTTGATATCTTCATTTTTAAGACCCCAAAATGCTCATTCCCAGAGATATGGGCATCTCATGGCTCCATATACAAATAGTTCAGTCATGGACACTAAACAGCTGGGCTGATAGTTACTGCATTTAGAGAGGAATGTCTGAAGAACAGATAATGTTGATAATAAAGTCTTTATTGTTTCGCTCTATCAAACACATCTGAGCGATGCCTAAAACACTCCTGTTCCAGTTCACATGCCTCTAGCTCAAGACATGTTAAAGATGTCTTCATATCCTTTCAGATTCTGCTTCTTCAAGTCTGCGTTTGGTATCTTCATTCTACAGTTCCACAGACACGTGGAGGTCAGAGCAGCTTCATGTTTTCACTGATTTTCAGTGGTCAAAGTCCAAACGTGGGTATAGATAGTATAGAATAAATAGTGATGAAACTAGAAATCCATCTTGTTCCCCCTCATCCAAACCAGTGCGAAACACACCTGTCTTAGTGCCAAAGTGTTTGCATGCCTGTAACTTGTGTTTTTAAGTATTAAAGTATCTAAGAATTAAAGTTTTATCATTATGATTTTATATCCAGGTTCTTGACAATCTTTTTAATTCAGTATTTCAGTGTTTAAGGACACATATGGTTCAGTCACACAGATGCATGGATCTCAATGTGTGCAAAATGTGGAATTCTTTCTCTGATTTTCAACAGTCAAAAACCAAATATAACCCTGAAGCTCAAAAGTCTCTGTGGTATACTGTATTTGTAGAAATAGACAACAATTCATTGTGTGGGTCAAAATTATACATTTTTATTTCATGCCAGAAATCATTAGGATATAAAGTAAAGATCATGTTCATGAAGATATTTAGTAAATGTCCTACTGTAAATATATTAGAACTTAATGTTTGATTAGTAATATGCATTGCTAAGCTCTTCATATGAACAACTTCAAAGATGATTTTCTCAATATTTAGATTGTTTTGCTCCCTCAGATTCCAGATTTATAATAGTTGTATCTCAGACAGATATTGTCCTCCGAACAAACCACACATCACTGGAGAGATCATTTATTCAGCTTCAGGTGATGTAGAAATCTCCGTATAAAAAGAAAAAAGACTCTTATGACTGTAGATCACTTTGTATACAGCTGATACTTATGTTTCATTGTGTAAATGCTTTTATTAGTGTGTAGTGCACTGAACACAGTCTGTGCAGAAGAAAACAGTGTGTGAAAATGCTCTAAATGCTGATGTGTTTGTAGCGTTCAGCAGGATCAGATCTGACTGTGTGTGTGTTTTACTCTCGTGTGTGTGTGTGTGTGCTTTGTGACGCTGGAGGGTGTTTGCTTCATGATGGAGGGCAGGTTTATTCTTTCTTCTGTCAGTGTGCATTACGCAGATGATCTCGTGCATGTTTCAGTTTCCACGAGTCACAGGCGTCCTGTTTAATCCAGCTAATCGCTCTCATCTGAGCAGCGTTTACGGGCCGCTTGAATCAGAAAACACTGAGCGTGCATTCACAGAGCCAGGTGATGAAGGAGTGTTTAACACCGCTCCTGCTGGACGCTTGTTCTGATGAGAGAGACAGACTCGATCTGTGAGCTCTGTGTTTGTGCTGGATCCCTGTTGGACCCCGAACCAACTCCTGAAATATATTCATCTGTAGCTGACACACATATCACATGGTGTATGCTGTTCACATAGACAATACATGAACAGAAACACGTCTCCCATGTTAAATAGCAGGTGCTTAGATACTCCTGTTCAGAAGATAATCATTAATACAATGATATAATATGTGCATTAATATAATAATATAAAGTGTGATACAATACAATGAATAAATGCCTGATTGAAATGTTAATTAAAATAGATTATAATATAATTAAAATATAAATTAATAAATACCTTTAATATAACAATTTTATAATTATTTTTACATTTTAAACATACATTTGTTTTTTGTGTAAGAATAAATGATAAATTAAAATGAATAAATAATAACATATATAAATATTATGATACAATGACTGAATTAATTAGCCATTTATATAGTGCTTTATTGTGTATTACTGTTAATATATTTTATTTAAAAATAATTATATAATATTACATAGATTATAATGTCAATTTAAAATACATAAACTAATATAATATTTTTTTTATAAATATATAATTTTATATAATTGGTGTGAATGTCAAATTGAAATACTAGTAATAAAATATATGTATTATTATTCACATTCCGCTCTTCTCTGGCTTTTTTTGCTATATAGTTGTCAAATAAATCTGCATTATATATTACTCATATTGTTGGCTCTTGTAATTTGCTTTGGATAAATGCATACATGTTAATGTACAGTTCAGAATTAAAAGAAAGCAAATCAATGGTTTAGTGACACAGTACATTATTTTCTGTGTTTAGCTGCGTGTCATGTGACCAGGGATCCCAGATGTGTCCAGCAGGTCACAGGGGTCATGATGCTTGATCTCATTTATCATGTTGCTCCCTGTTCTCCTTCCAGGCCTTGACTAGTTCTATTAGTCAGTCAGGGGTTAATAGGATTGGTAGTTGACATGGCTATTACCCAGGCTGATCTTGATCTGATGGCACTGTTAAACTCTGGTGAACATGAGCGATGCTGTGTGTGAGTCAGGAGACTGAGCGTCATCTCACACAGTCTGACAGAAGATAGACGAGGAGGCTGAAAACATGAGAAAAGATGAGCTGATGACCTACTGCCACACCATACTGATCAAACAAACACACAACACTCTCAGATAATTAATTACTATTCAATATTGGACATATTTATTTTAAAAAGCCAGTTTTATCAAACATTCTGATTGCATTGTTGCCTTACTTTTATAAGGAAATATTCTTATTGCCGTAAAACATAAAATTACTGTAATTAGTGACTTTTAATAAATAGAATCACCATTGTGAATAATGAGCTAAAGAAATAGATCAAATGTTTTATGGTAATTCTGCGGAGGAAATTACATCCCTATACATATTAATGATGGGGATAATTGAATCAATCAATTAATTATGGTCATGCAAATTTGAGGATAAATTTAGCTAAATAAATAAATGAAGTTAAATTAAAAAAAATATTTATGAATAAATGCCTTTAAAATATTTATTAGGAATATAAAGCACATTTTTAAGACCACTATCTACTGCATATAAATAAATATACATAATACATATTTACGTATACATGTTTTTAACAACTTTTGTATATATATATATATACATATATATATATATATATATATATATATATATATATATATATAGGTAAATATTTTTATTACTATAAAAGTAATAAAATGATTGTATTACAGTTGATTTGTTACAGTAATAAATAGAATCACCTTTGTGAATAATTGATTGCCATAAAATAAAATGCATGGAAATGAGAATGTGCTTTATTGTCAATAAAACAAATGCTTAATTTTCTTCACATAATTAGATGAGGAATCATGTGAATTATATTAAGAATTCTATACACATAATGCTTATATGCTTTGTTCAACATTCATGTTTTAATTACTTTAGTGGGAGTTTTGTGAGAATCATTTGGTATGTTGTACAAAATACAGCTAAATGAAGATATAGAGTAGATATATGCTTTATAATTGAGTGTAAGCTGAATGAAACCCATCATGAATAAGACAGATTCTGGTCTTGTATCAGTGTGTGAACGTTGCAGTGATTCGGCTCTTTGTTCAGCGTCTGTGCTGTTAAACTGAACTCATGAACTCATATCTGACTCTTCAGAAGCGGGTTTGATGAAGTACCTGCAGTTAAGAGCTGCTCAACCTTCATGAAGGTCCTCACACATTATGTGGAGAGTAAGTGAGCTCTGTAAGTGCTGAGGAGATGAACACTCATTAGAGCAGCTCACACACACTCAAACACCACAGTCATTACTGCTCAGAGTAATGTGAGCGTGTCAACTCCACGAGAGGAACCCAGATCTCACACGGTCCACAGCACGGGAGCAGCTCAGCAAGAAATGTGCTCAGGCCATCCAACATTAGGATGAGTGTGTTTCTCTGTTTCAGGTTTGGAGAAATGTAGCATTGCATCACTTGATCACCAATGGAAGTGAATGGGTGCCGTCAGAATGAGAGTCTGATAAAAACATCCCAATAATCCACAGCACTCCAGTCCATCAGTGAACATCTGGAGAAGACAAAACCTGAAACACATCCAGCATTAAGATGATTTTAACTTCAAACTGTGCTTCTGGCAAGAATAGCATTTATGTCCATAATAACACTTCCTCCAGTGCTAGTGCATTTGTTCTTCTTGTTTTTCTGTAAATGTAAAATCCCCTCATATTATTATCATTATTATTATTATTATTATTATTATTATTATTATTATAAGATTAATATCTTATGTAATTTTGCTTGTCTAGTAAATATGCTGATTTAAGAATGTGTATATATTTTGCAGGAAAGCAGTAATTAAAACTCTTTACTCAACCTTTATGCTAAAAAGGTTCCATAATAACAAGAAAGAACACAAAGGTTCTTTAGGCTCTTATTCATTCATAAATTACATTATTCTGCAACATTTTGTATATGTAATTAAATTATTGGTAACTTAATATCACATTTTAATCATGCTGATTTTTAGAGAAAAACTGAAATGGCACTCTTTTTGTGATATTGATTAACTACATAAAATGAAATAAAAAAAATATTGAAATATTTTCAAACTCCCATATCTTGAACATGCATTCATAAATGCATTTGAATACACCGAATAATGCAGTGAAAGAACGCACTCAAAATGCACACGCACTAGTATGACTTCATGTAACTTTACATTAGTCTAGATGCTGCACTTTTTAGGCACGATTTGTTTAGTTTTTTAATATACTTGATACTGTTAAAAGGCACATCATTAAAACAAAAAATACGAGATCACATTTCACACCTAAACACGGGTGGAAAACATAATTAGAACTAGCTCCTAAATTTGTTAAAAATGCCTATCCATATACAGCTATGATTCCCGAACCCCAAACTGACTCAAATGATTCGCGAACCCGCTTTGAACTCCCAAACTGACTCAAATGATTCGCTATCCCACTCCGAACTCCCAAACTGACTCAAATGATTCGCGATCCCACTCCGAACTCCCGAACTGATTGAAATGATTCGCGATCCCACTCCGAACTCCCAAACTGACTCAAATGATTCACGCTCCCAACTCCTGAACTGAGTCGAATATTAGTTCTCCAATTTCATAACATTTACTGAAATTAAGGTAAGAAAAGTATGTTGTTAACAGATAAAATATCAATATTTCCACGTCGAAACATCCACGAACATAACCAGGTGAGCAGATCACTCTCTAACTGTTTGATTGCTCTAGTCTTTATCCACTCATCATCATCATCATCCACCAATCAGAACACACGAGAACTCTCTGACCACAGCTGCTGTGCTTCTAAAGCTCCTGCAGCAGCTCAACACTGGTTTAATCTGAGGTGGTCAGATCACATCAGATTGTGGTTAATCTTGCAGATCATGACTTATATCTACTCTTCCTCTCCCTGCAGTTTGGTAATATAAAGATTCCTCCTTTGAACTCCCACCTCTTCTGTGGGTTTTATTGTTCTGGGTCTGAATTTGGGCTCCTGGGAACGTTATTGTCACAGTCTTCTGTGTGTTGTGTTTGTTTGGACCCATGGGCTCTCTCCTGTCTTTCTGATCTGAAAGTGTTTTGAATTCATAAGTGTTTTGATATGTTTCTGTAAAAACCCTTAGATATGATGTATATATGTATATATGTAGTGCGATGTAAAGCAGATGTGTGGCGTCAGCAGGACTGTTTCACTGATGAACTCAAATGCGTGGCGTGTGATGGATGAAGCTCCTGTGGACTGATCGATGTTAATGTCTCCACACGGACTCATTTAACTCTGCTTTTAGTCATTGGCTCGGTCCATCATCTTCCTGGAAGATACTCTGACATTTAGAGGCTGTTTCTATTGTCCGGTGTTGCAGCTTGAATTAACTGACCCCAAACAATCCATCGACACGCAATAAACTCCTGGAAAGGTTCCTGTGTGAGATTGATGTGAATCCAATAGTGATGCATGGCTCTCTGGCACCACTTCAGATGTTAAATGAGCTACGTTTGCAATTAAGAGCAGATTAGCTTCAGGCCATGAGACGAGCGCACTGAGGGCCGAGGTCTCTCTCTCACACACACACACACACACACACACTCTCTCTCGTCTCATTCATCCGCTGCATGCGTCCAGGGTTCAGAGGAAAGGTCTGCGCTCTTCATTAATGTTGCATGTACCATTTGAGGCATTTATGTCTGTTTCTGGTGTCACCTTGAGGGTCGGACCTGAATATCTGCCCAGCTAACAGTGGTTCCACCAGCAGCAGTACCAGAGCGTCTGGTCACTCATCTGGGGTTAATTACATTATCAAGATGTTAGCACAACAACATTTATACCTTCTACATAGAACATTAATCTTAGATGGATGTTTGCCTTTTATTTAAATGCAGTGGTGGACAGTAACGGAGTAGCTTTACTTCGTTACTGTACTTAAGTACATTTTTCAAGTATCTGTACTTTACTGGAGTAGTTTTATTTTGAGCAACTTTTACTTCACTACATTCCAAAGCATAAGATCGTTCTTTTAACTTCACTACATTTCATAAAACATATCGTTACTCCCTATATCACGTGCTCCGACACGCAGAAGCGGTGTCTGATTCATCATGAACGTCTTTTTAAAATAAACTTTAATCGGATCGCCAGTCCCTCCAGAATTTTTTTTTGTGATTGTTGCAGGCAAAAATCCTTGATTTTGCGGCACATTTTCTTTGCTTTCTGAAATCGGTAATTTATGCGGCAAAAGAGCGGCGTATTTGAAAAAATGCGACCCCGCATAAATATACGGCCTTTGGCTGATTATGCATTAAATCAAGCGATCGCATAATCGCGTTTTTCTGGAGGGACTGGATCGCAAATCACACCAAACGATTCGTTTACGAATTAGAATGATCCGATTGCAGCTGTTCTGGAGTCGACCACTCACTGATTCAAATGAACCGTTTAGTGCGAGTCAGTAAGAACCGGCAGATCTTGTGAGCGCGCGTGCGTCTGATGTTGCTAAAAGTAAGTTATTAATGTCGAAATTTAGGATTAATTATTGTAACTGAAAATCATATTTAGGTCAAAATTGTCAGTTGTTTTGGGAACTAAATCCGCTGTAAAGAGTGATCTGTTTAAGCCCACTGAAATGCTCGAGTGCAGACGATTCAGACACATCAATCAGCGTCTCTGGGTTTTAGGTTAAAAAATAAAATAAAATAACCTTAAACTAACACAGATTAAATAAAATGACTCATGCATGTCCAAATTCCCCGCTGCCGTAATATTAACAGTTTTACTAAAATGCTACCATGACTGTTTTTATATTGTGTATTAACAGTAACGTTATACATATTGTTTGGATTAACTGGACGAGTAACGTTAGACAGACATGAATGTTTATTCATAACCATACTGAGAATAAGTAAATATTGTTAGCTGATGCTAAATGTCTAGCTAACAAACTTGCTGGTGCTAACTTGAGGTAATTTTTTATAAATAATGTCCAAATATTTTTATTCAACCACCTATATATATATATATATATTTATATAGATTACATGGGGACAAAAGAACGGATGTGATGTTCAGAACATGGTAACTACAGTAATTATCAAAGAGGGGAAGACATGCACCCCGTTTGGCCAGGGGTGTTTTACACCACAGACAAGGTTTGAGAAGGAAAACATCATTATGAAAATATAATTATATTTTCCTTAAAATGTTCTTCCTAACTTCAGGCCTTATTATCATGTCATATATAACTGTGATGTTCTGTAAAACCACAAACTTTAAAACACTTTAAAACAACAGTCCATATCAACAACAAAAATATATCTTGACTCCATATAGTGGTTATTTTGGAAAAAATCCCAGGTATTTTGAGCAGTAGGATTATAAAAAAAAAATAGTGCTAATATAAAATTTAATTAGCCTATATAAAATAGCAAACATCTATATTTCAGTACTTTTTTTACTTAAGTACATAACAAATTGAGTACTTTTGTACTTTCATTTGAGTAAAATTGAAAAAGGAGTACTTTTACTTTTACTGGAGTAATATTTTACTATACGTATCTGTACTTTTACTCACGTTTATTTATTTAATTTTAACTTTTTATTCATCAAAGAATCCTGAAAAAAGTATCACAGATTCCAAAATAATATTTGGTAGCACAACTATTAATAGTTCTAATAATAAATCATCATATTTTCATGATTTCTAAAGATCATGTGATACTGAAGACTGGAGGAATGATGGTGAAAATACAGCTGCACATCACAGAAATAGATTATATTTTAAAGGATATTAAAATAGAAATCATTATTTTATATATTTTATTTTGATAATTTTGAATTATTACTGAAATACAACCTTTTTTTTATTTCAAACAGTTCATTGAACAATAATAAATGAAGTACCTGAAGCTGACAATGAAGTAAATGTATAATAATTAGCAAAGATGATTAATTTAGCGCTGTAAACGCGCGTGTGAGGGGCGGAGACGCGCCGCGGAGCGTCAGACGCGCCTGAGGACCAAACACAGCAGAACGGAAGGAAACTTCACTCCTCTTATTATTTCTCTTTTACTATAGCGATTTATTTTTAGATACGTGATCTGAGTCTTTCATAGATTTTTAGGGTTATTAGTCTTTAGTTATTAGAGAAATGGAGTTATTTTTCACATTCTTTGGTCGAAGTTTTCAGATCGGCACTTCGGAGCCTGTTCGCGACTCCATTGATTCAGATCGGCACTTCGGATCCTGTTTGCGACTCCATTGATTCAGATCGGCACTTCGGAGCCTGTTCGCGACTCGGTTGATTCAGATCGGGACTTCGGAGCCTGTTCGCGACTCGGTTGATTCAGATCGGCACTTCGGATCCTGTTTGCGACTCCATTGATTCAGATCGGCACTTCGGAGCCTGTTCGCGACTCGGTTGATTCAGATCGGGACTTCGGATCCTGTTTGCGACTCCATTGATTCAGATCGGCACTTCGGAGCCTGTTCGCGACTCGGTTGATTCAGATCGGCACTTCGGAGCCTGTTCGCGACTCCATTGATTCAGATCGGCACTTCGGAGCCTGTTCGCGACTCGGTTGATTCAGATCGGCACTTCGGAGCCTGTTCGCGACTCGGTTGATTCAGATCGGGACAGCGGAGCATGTTTGAGATTTTTTTTTTAATTCAGATCAGGACATCTGAGCAGGAAGTGTTTGTCAAACAGTTAATTGGTGATAAATGAATATTTGGACTTGAGGCTTTTTTTTACCTGTCGATTCAGCATGTACATGGACCCACACACAAAGGTGGACACACTCTAGACTTAATCATCAGTAGGGATCTAAACTTTTCGTCCATTGTTATTAAGGACGTTATTCATAACCATACTGAAAATAAGTAAATATTGTTAGCTGATGCTAACTGTCTAGCTAACAAGCTTGCTGGTGCTAACTTGAGGTAATTTTTATAAATAATGTCCAAATATTTTTATTCAACCACCTATATATATATATTTATATAGATTACATGGGGACAAAAGAATGGATGTGATGTTCAGAACATGGTAACTACAGTAATTATCAAAGAGGGGAAGAGATGCACCCCGTTTGGCCAGGGGTGTTTTTACACCACAGACAAGGTTTGAGAAGGAAAACATCATTATGAAAATATAATTATATTTTCCTTAAAATCTTCAGGCCTTATTATCATGTCATATATAACTGTGATGTTCTGTAAAACAACAAACTTTAAAATACTTTGTTCTTACTGGAGAAGATCAGATGGTCATCTCTGTTTTCTCTCAGGTACATCACAGTGTAAGCTTCACAGTGAACATTACTCTCATCAGTGTAGTCCATATCAACAACAAAAATATATCTTGACTCCATATAGTGGTTATTTTGGAAAAAATCCCAGGTATTTTGAACATCTATATTTCAGTACTTTTTTACTTAAGTACATAACAAATTGAGTACTTTTGTACTTTCACTTGAGTAAAATTGAAAAAGGAGTACTTTTACTTTTACTGGAGTAATATTTTACTATACGTATCTGTACTTTTACTCAAGTACTTGATTTGTTTACTTCGTCCACCACTGGTTAAATGTAACTACCTAGCTGTGTGTGTGTGTGTGTGTGATCATGATGTAAGTGTGTGTTTAAGTGTGTGTGTGAGTGTGAGCTGAAGTGTATAATAGCTGTGTCTCTGGCGGTGGATCTCAGAGATGAGTTGAATCTGACTGATGGAGAGCTGTGTGTTCCTCAGCTCTGTGTTAATTGGCAGGAATCCGTGCATGCAGACGACAGGACACACTCGAGCCCGTCTGACGAGTGTGTGTGTGTGTGTGTCACTGTGTGATTTCACATTGTTTTCCTGCAGTCAGAAAGCACAACGTTTGCTTGCTAAGACTCATTATAACTATAACTTCTTGTTTTTTTTCTTAGAACAAACTGCAGCAGCACACAGTAACACCACACACACACACACACACACACACACACACACACACTTCAGCTTTAGTAGTTCTGATGTTTCCATGTAGTTGATATTGATGAAAAGTAATGTTCTTACTCCGTATTCTTCTGGTTTTCCAGCGCAGATATCTAAACACTGCTAAACCAGGAAACATTTACATGAGATGCTAAAATTGATCAAAATTAGGAGTTTATGATGAAAAGATCCTTTCATTAATAATATTAATTTATATTTTTACCTATTTATTCTTTAATAAATAAAATATCTGCCACTTTTGTCAGAAGAATTATCTTGTTGATGCATTTGACATAAAATAAGGCTTTATATCTTTAGTAATTTTGCATCTCCCATAGCCAACATATCTAGTTTTATGAATATTCTGATAACATCACCAAACACTATCAGTGCATATTACATTACATTTATGTATTTAAGCCAAGGTATGATCATACAGTGTATATCATTACTTTTTATCTTGACTTTTAATTTTAATGTAACCGTACAGTGTGTGGTTTTTGTCATTGTAATATTTTATATAAAAATATGAATAATTATAATGATTTGTAGTATTATTTATAAACAATTTACATTTCCCCTAATTTGAAATAGCTCTTTTAGTTTAGTTGAAGGTGTTTGATGATCATGTTCTATCAGCTGACAGATGAGATGATGCTGTGATGTGTTTTCTTCTCCGTGTTATAAATGTAAGTGTCCCGTTGTTTTGTAGTCCTAGCAGGAAAGTGTCCTCACATGATTCCTGTAGCAGGAGTCTGCAGTCTGTCTACAGTTTACAGCACTCTAGTGTTTCCTCTGTTCTCTCTCTCTCTCACACACACACACACACAGTAGTGTGTGATGAGGTGGGCTGATAGTAATTGATTGATGACGGCCGGTAGCTGATGACAGGTTTGTTGTGTGTCCCTTAGACCAGTCCTTACATCTGTGAAATAACCAATTACATCCTGCACCGCCACAGTGACTGACCAGTGAACACCGCTGAGTGTGTGTGTGTGTGTGTGAGAGAGAGAGAGAGAGAGTGTGTGTGTGTGTGTGTGTGTGTGTGTGTGTGTGTGTGAGAGAGAGTGTGTGTATGTGTGTATGTGTGTGTGTGTGTGTGTGTGTGTATGTGTGTATAATAACATGGGTATAACACAGGTATTACAAGGAGAGGGTGACTTATGAGGACATAACCCATGTCCCCATTTTTCAAAACACTTATAAATCATACAGAATGAGTTTTTTTGAGAAAGTAAAAATGCAGAAAGTTTCCTGTGAGGGTTAGGGTTAGGTGTAGGGTTGGTGAAGGACGATAGAATATACAGTTTCTACAGTATAAAAACCATTACACCTATGGGATGAACACACTTTACACAAAAACAAACATGTGTGTGTGTGTGTGAGAGAGCGTGTGAGAGAGAGAGAGAGTGTGTGTGTGTGTGTGTGTGTGTTTGTGTGTGTGAGAGAGATATAAAGCTAAAACTGACACAGGCTAAATACTCAACCCAATATTTATGTTTAAAATGAGTTTTTATTGTGTTTTAAAATGTACAAATGGTCAAAATACACATTGTTTCATTTGACATTGGGGGCATTGGCTGTGATTTAGATTTATTTTGAGATGGAAAAATGCAGTTTTATAAATGCTAGAAAGGTGTGTTTAAGTAAACGTTTCTGAGTGTTATCTGTGCTCGTGTGATAATCATTCTGGAAATAGAACAGCACATTTACATGTGTGCAGTCACAAACACATGCTGTTCTCTCAGAGTCTGGATCACACTGAGTCTGCTGTAGATACTCTGCTCTGCTTCGACTCATGTACGTGTGTTTCATCCACAAACTCATAAAGACTCATAACTAACAGACTCATAGACCAGGTTTATTCAGACTGTGTGCTGTCTGAGCCGAGACTGAGAGAAGTGATCAAATACAGACGCAGCAAACCACACACATGCTTCAGTTAATAAGATATCCATTATAGTCATTTTTATTATAAATATAACTGAAGTGTTCAATCTTCAAATGTACAAAATCTTCATTATGTAAGAAATTGGAAAATATTAATAATATTTTATAAATATATTATATAAAAACATATTATTATAAAATATTTAGCAGGTTCTGTTGATGTTTTTCAATACAGAAACATTTGTGTCTGTTATTTCTCCGTTTTATTTTGTATTTGTATTTATTTATTTATTATTTGTGATTAATTCAGTCATTGATTAAGCATTTTCTTCTCTCTTTTAAACTCATTATTCAGTCCTAATTACACACAAATATATGGTAAGTGTCTTTTTAATATTCACATTTTGTGAAAAGGTTATGAATTTCTCAGACTCATTTCGTCAGATGCATGCTTCAGGCCAAAAAACATTAATCACATATTTAATAAAAATTCTAAAATATTGTAAACATAATAATGAGTAAAGTAAATATTCAGTAGCTTCCGTTGACACTTTTCAGCACTTGATATAATAAACAGAAACCCCATATCGTATGTATTTATCAGTTTGTTGTCTGTCTCTTGTTTCTGATGAGCTTCCTCACGCTGACTGATCTTCTCTCTTTAAGGTTCATACAGTGTCTGTTTATTTGAGTTTCCCATCCACGCGTGATGATATATGTGTGTTCAGGATGTTCTGGAGCCATCAGACTCATATCAGACTCATTTGTTGGGCCGAGAGCGACTGATAGCGGATGTTGAAGATCTGACCGCGCTCATTAGTGTGTCTCCTGGCCTTAGTTTGGGGTTTCTCCTCTGCTTTCAGAGGGCACCGCAGAAGCACTGAACCCTGGGATTGAGTTTTTCACTCTTTAGGAGACAGCGAGTGAGAAATGAGGCGGTCAACCCCTGCCTGACCCCTGGAACACAATTACAGCCCAGTTTGGTTATGGATGCTCATGGGTAACCTGTGTAATGCTCCAGGAGAGACCACAGATACCTGCGTGCTTCTAGAAACACACAGCAATGGTGCTCAGGTCCTTCAGAGCCCAGCAGATGATGAAGGAAGGGGTCACAGGTCAAGAGATGGCTAATACGACTCCATTCTTACATTACAGAACAGAAAAATAGATTGAGTGAACATAATTAGTGTTTGAGCACAAATCCAACACAAATATTCAAGGATTATGCATGAAACAAGAAAGATATATATATATATATATATATATATATATATATATATATATATATATATATATATATATATATATATATATATATATAATTGATTTTGCAATAACTTTCAACTAGATGTGTCTTGTTTTAAACATCTTTTTATTAAATTAAAATTAAATAAAAACGATTTTTCAAGGTTTATGCTTGAAACAAGAAAGGAACAGTTTGACAATGGCAAAAAAAAAGACATCAAAATTAATAAATACAAAAAAGTAATAAAATTCTTTAAATATCTTTCATTTTTTTAGATAGAAAACTAGATTTAAATACAACTATTTTGCAAGGTTAATAATAAGAAAATGTACAATAAATAAATTTTGCAATGAATTTAAAATAAATGCAAATCTAGTTTTTTTTGTTTTTTTTTTTATAAACCTGAAAACAAGATTTTACTATTTTGTAAGGCCAATGGCATAAGAAAAATATGTACAATTAATTTTATTATTTAAAACAAATGCACCTTGTGTGGCTTTAGTTTTTAACAGGAAAACCAGATTTATAGACAGAAACAATTTGCCAATGACATATATAACAACTTTTGCAGTAAATTCATAAATGCATCTTATTTGAAGCATTTATTAACTGGAAAATAATATACAGTTTTTGCAAGGTTTATGCTTGAAACAATTTGATGATGGAATCAGGATAAAATATATAAATGAATGTAGCAAAATAAATAAATGCATCTTGTTTTAATTTTAATTTTCTTTAACTGGAAACCCATTAAAAAAATATTTTGCTTGAAATATGAAAGAAACTAGTTGATGACATAAGAAAAAATATATATCAATTTTGCTATATATATATATATATATATATATATATATATATATATATATATATATATTATTTTTTTAAATGCATCTTGTTTGAAGCATTTTTAAACTGGAAAACATAGTAAATGACTGTAATGCTGGTGAACCCTTGAAATCGCAGACGCCACCCTAAAAGAAAGCCTTGCCACCCCTACTGCCACACCACTTGGCAAAAACAAATTAAAGGTTATGGCCAATTTGAAAATTTACGAGCGCGAATCTTTCTTTTGTGATTCGTGATCCCGCTCTGAACTCCCGAACTGATTCAAATGATCCGCGAAGCCGCTCCGAACTCTCGAACTGATTCAAATGATTCGCGATCCCGCTCCGAACTCACAAACTGACTCAAATGATTCGCGATCCCCATAACTGACTCAAATGATTCGCGATCCCGCTACGAACTCCCGAACTGATTCAAATGATTCGCGATCTCCAAACTGACTCAAATGATTCGCGCACCCGCTACGAACTCCCGAACGGATTCAAATGATTCGCAATCCCCAAACTTACTGAAATGATTTGCGATCGCTTTGAACTCCCGAACTGATTCAAATGATTCGCGATCCCCAAACTGACTCAAATGATTCGCGAACCCGCTTTGAACTCCCGAACTGACTCAAATGGTTTGCATCCCCAAACTGACTCAAATGATTCGCGAAACCACTTTGAACTCCCGAACTGACTCAAATGATTCGCGATCCCGCTCCGAACTCCCAAACTGACTCAAATGATTCACGATCCCGCTACGAACTTCCGAACTGATTCAAATGATTCGCAATCTCCAAACTTACTCAAATGATTCGTGATAGCTTTGAACTCCCGAACTGACTCAAATGATTTGCGATCCCCAAATTCTAATAATTTACAAAGTATTAATATACTGTAATATTTTTGTTGTTGTTGCTATAAAGAAAGGCTTAAGCCATCAATAGCCTTTAAAATGACTTAAAATGCATTATATAAAAAAATGAGGCAATAATGATTGGTTAATAATAACACTGTTAAAATACATAATGTAGGCAAATACAAAATAAACAAATGATGTACATGTTATTACAAATGTCATGTGATTGCTGCTGTTACACTTACAGGACAATCAAATCCTTGTTTAGGATACTGACCAAACATTGCATTCAAATATTCACTAAATCTTTCATTTTTGGACACCTTTTTGCTATAGATGACACAGGCTTTATAATTTCTTAAACAACAAAAACATGCATATCACAACCCTTACAAAAATAAACCATGGTTTTATCATAGTAAAACTGCTTAGTTTCCTTTTGCATGATTTCTGAATGCTTGAGACTATAAAATAAATTAGAGTCATAATAAAGTTATAGCCACAGGTAAATGTCGAGAGCTACAATTGTGATTTGTAAAAATACAATTTATTCATTTATTTCATTTACATTTACATCATTTGATTAAAGTTATTTTTTTCACCACTATAGTCGTTTTTTTTTTTTTTCCATAATCATATTTGAGGAAGGGGGGCACAACAGTACACTCCTGCTCAGGACACACATTTGGACAGCAGCGGCCCTGAAGGTGTTGTTACACGTCTCTGGGAATGTGTGCTCTACACACACACACACACACACACACACACACACACACACACACTGAAGCACGCGTGGTGTTTTCAGCTCTTCACTATATTAACACATGATGTATGCTACACATGTGCACGTCAGCGCGCTATGAGAGGATTTCACCATTTCATTTGATAAAACTATCGTCATTCATTCGTATCGTATACACAAACTGACAGAAACGGCAATGTCTTTATGACAACCTGTCAAAATAAATTTCGGTATAACTTGAAGAAACTCAAATAGAAATATAGTACTATTGCACAGTAGAGTATGCTATACTTCAAGTAGGCCTATTAGCTAATAATAATAGTGAATTAAAAAACACAGAAACTCTGGTTATAACCCACCAAAGTAAAAGTTTGGTCTAACTCAAAGAAATTATGTAAGAAATTGCTTAGTAAAATATACTTAACAAAAGATCTACTAAAACATTATTTTAAAGGAATATCACACAAGTTTTCACAGATGTTTTATTTGAAACTTGCCAAAACAATAACACCATATTTTTCAGAAACAATTTCTAAAAGTACATTTGTATATGTGTGCCTATAATGTTTATTCATTTATTATTATTGTCAGCTAATAAAAGCTATGCTTCAGGATCATATTCATATAACATCTAAGGCTAAATGTAGCTCTTGACTGGTTGAGTTAGATGATGATTAACACTAAAGTGTAGAAAATCAGTTGAGTCTCCCCAGCTGGAAATGGCTGTTAAAATCTTGTGTTTCTTATAATAAATTGACATATTGATAAGACTGAATCTTTTATAATGCTCTTAATGACATGTGGATGCATACTGTATGCATTAGTGAGTGTGAGGGGCTTATGGGGTATGGTCACTTATTCCTTATATGAACTGTTTCAAATGCAAGACATTGATTGCATGAGATTAAGTTTGTAAATGATAGCTGTGTCCTTTTGTAGTGTGCACATATATTTATCATCAAACTGTGATAACTGTGACTAAATTCAGTATATATACGTCTGCCATATGTTGCCACCCCTCAGAAATTCCTGCCCCCTTCTCGCCACCCCATCAATATTTTTCTAGATCCGCCCCTGTGTAGGATCATAGAGACATATAATTAATTTTTTAAACGTTGACAATTTTAGACTTTATTCAAGCATGTGTATTGTTCACTAAATTGTAAACGGTCTGCCTCCTTCTGTATTGAGATCAACCAGACTATCTCATATGAGTAATTGTGTAGTTCCCCTTCGTCGTTCTGCATTTGGGCTGTAATCTTTTACAGTCAAAGCCACGAATCAGTGGAATGCCCTACCAGAGGACATAAAAGGGTGTAAAATTCATGGTCTTTTTACATTTAAGTTAAAATCTTTTTTAAAATCAAACCAACTATGTAACCACTAATACTGTTGTAGATAAACTCACTGATTTATTTATTTTACAGCCATTTATGGCCCTGACAGTATGTGTCTATGTATTTATTGTATGTTAACATATGGGTATTTTCTGTGCTTTGTAAGTGTTGACCTGCCCGGGGACTACAGATGAAAATGAGCCTTTTGGCTAAATCCGGTGCAATGCATGAAATGTGAATTTTATGTTAAAAATTGTGCATTGTACCTTTATAAATAAATAATAATAAAAAAAAATGATGTGCTGCTTTAGAGAAACACTAAATCAAGAGCACAAGATAATAATAATGTGTAGGAACACAAGGCTATCCTTTGAGTTTCAGGATGATCCTGCTTGAACTCAGAGCTGTGTGTGTGTGTGTTAGGGGTGGGCGGATCGATCTAAATATCGATAGTATCGATGCCAACACTGGTATTTGTATCGGATCGCTACAATTGTATCGATATTTTAATTTAAATCTCATCTACGTTCATTATACTTTGCTCGTGTCTTCTACCTCTACAATCCTGAGCAAACGCTGCTTTCACATCCTGGCCCACTTTGCTACTACTTCTACTGATGGATGTAAAGAATTAATTCTACAGTGCCTAATAACTAATAATTTTGTGGACTTCAATACATGAATAAAAAATATTGCCTAAATAATTGATCATTCATCCACCTCAGAAATAATGACAGACCTACTACACTCCCCTACAAAAGTATTTTATTTTATTTTTTTAAGTAAAAAGTATCATATTGGTATCGGTATCGGCAATACTGACCCTATATGTATTTGGTATCTGATCGATACCAAATTTTGCAGTATCGCCCACCTCTAGTGTGTGTGCTTGTGTGAGTGTGTGTGTGTGTGTGTGTGTGCGTGTGCATGTGCATGTGCATGTGCATGTGCATGTGCGTGCGTGCGTGCATGTGTGTGTGTGTGTGTGTGCATGTGCATGTGTATGTGCGTGTGTGTGTGTGTGAGATAGAGTGTGTCTGTGAGAGTGTGAGTGTGTGTGCGTGCGTGTTTGTGTGTGTGTGTGCGTGTGTGTGATCTGTGACAGGAGTGTTTCTCAGTGTGATAGCAGGCTGTAAACAGACCGTGTGTGATTTCCCATCAGCCCTGTGTCCGGCTGCAGAGGTGACCTCCGTATCGCCGGCGAGCGCTATATCTGGATGCTGACACATTTTATGAGCGATTAGCTGTGTTTCACAGAGACCCCGCCGCTGCGAGCGTGACCTCTGACCCCGGCCGCTCCGCACCCGCAATTAACTGACAAAACCAGCAGCACTAAATCTAGAGCAGCCAGACACGACCGAGAAGAGGAGCGCTTTACCATGTGTGTGTGTGTGTGTGTGTGTGTGTGTGTGCGCGTGCGCGTGCGTGTAAGTGTGTGTGTGTGTGTTTCATTTTTATCTTTATCTGTTTTAGTGTTAGAAATTTTAGTACTTCATCAAACTTATTTTACTTTATATAAGACTTAGAAAATAACTTTTAAAATTATTTTCTGTGATTGAAATAAAGCTGAAATAAAATCGAAATATTAGATAAGTTTCATGTTAAGTTTTAGTCATTTTATGATATTTCATAATTTTTCAAATTTTTATATAGTTTAAAATTTTACATTAAGTCATTTTCATGGGTTTTGTAATTATTATTATTTATGCATTTAGCAGACGCTTTTATCAAAGCGACTTACAGTGCATTTTTACCTATCATGTGTTCCCGGGGAATCGACCCCACAACCTTGCGCTTTAAATGGTGTTTTTTTTTCAATTTTTTATTACATTAAGTATTTTAGTACATTCCAGGCAACATTTCTAATTCACTTTTTTTTTAGTTTTTAAAGGTTTTCATCTTTTTTCATTTTAGTTAAATTTTATTTCAATTAATGAAAATAATTTTTGATTATTTTTTTTTTTTTTATGAAACACCGGTGTCGGTGAGGAAGTTCAGCGATCATCATTTGTTTAAAGTTTTGACTTTACACATATCAGCTGGAGTTAAACTGGTTTATTTAGCTGTAAAGTGCACAAAAACCTTTTAAAAGCCTAATTCCTTTTTAATGTTTAATCTTTGGTGTTTAAGCAGGGCCATAATACAGTGTATTCATCATGATCAGCGGCTCACAGCATGAACACATTTACATTCATGCATTTGACAGATGCTTTTATCCAGAGCATTCAAGCTGCACGTGTGATTAGTTCATGCATTGCTTGGGAATTGAACCCGTGACCTTGGTGTAGCAGTCCAGCAATGCAGAAAGCATCAAATAAATGGGCAGAGTCAGTCAGTGTTTGTAGAGTCTTCATGACTTTGTGCTGTAGCGTCTGGGTTATTTGTAGCGTTGAATCTCGTCTGCTGGACTGTGACTGTTTCTCCGAGAGCTCTTGGACTTTAACCTCGTCTGAGATGAATTATAGTCTCTCATGCTCTCGTTAGCAAGGGCTGATGGGGAACAAAGCAGCTCGACGCTGGAGTCTGCTGAACGCATCGAGCTGAAACTCTCCCAGAAACCCTTTCACCAGGAACTGGTTCATCAGTATCACTGTGTCACCAGAACAGAGACCAAATGAAGAGTAGACACACTCCACCAGCATCACTCATCCAGTAACCTTCACACAGGACAGACCAGTTCAACTCTTTATTCTGCTTTCAATTGTGTGTACAATTGTGTGTTTAAACATTCCATACAAAAAACAGCACTTAACACAAACTACATACAGTTGGGAAACACTTGACAAAAAGCAAATTTTTTTTTTTTATTATTATTTATTGAAATATATATACAGTATCTGTGTGTGTGTGTGTGTGTGTGTGTGTGTGTATGTATTAATTAATGTTTAGCAACTTTAAAAAAATACAAATGATTTATGTTCAATACATTACTACAATTAATTTAAGTAAGTAATATATACATAATATAAAACATAAATAATGATATTTTATGGCATGATCAACTGATTTCATAATTAATATATTTAAGTCTAATCTATGACATTGTATATGTTTGATAGATGTTGGCCAGTATTTTAAACATGTAGTCACCAGATGTGGTTTCTGAGTGAGAGGTTAATTTGGCGTGCCCTGCGCAGCATCCATCTTTTAGGAGCATCTTTCGTAAATGCACTGTTTATTCGTTATGGTCTATTTCTTGAGTGGCTTGACTTCCTGTTTCTTCTTCTTCTCCAGTAAAAGTCTTAAATCTAATGTCTCGTGAGTGTCCTTTGACATCCGCATCATCAAACAGAGGGGTTTCCATGGCAACGGCCCCCACAGCAGCTGTGTGTGAGGATGCTCTCTCAGCATCTGATGCTCTCCTCCCAGAGGACAAACGCATCCAGACGTGAAGATGTTAAAGTGCTCTGCGTGGATTAAACACACGGAGGGTCAGACGAAGCCCCAGACACACAGGTAAATGAGGTTTGGAGGGGTATGCGTTACATAACACTGTGTTATAGATGAGCAGCTCTTATAGAAGATCACATCTGTCCTCCAGAGGAATCACAAACTACAGCTCAACTGAGGAAGAGCTGAGGAATTCTTCATCAGTCAGAGTTAGACCTCAACACAATGAGTATGCTGGGAAATAATGCTGTAGAAAGAAGAACATACAAACTGCGGTTAAACTTCACTAAATCATTACAAAATGCAAGTAACACGATGAATTAAATGTGAAAATGTGGAAAAGGAAACCCTGAAATGTTATTTACAGATTTGTTTTTAAATTTTCAGGATTCTACATTTAAGTAATAGTAAAAATAAAAATTAAATTTTAATTAAAAATTAACAAATGTAAGTTAAAAAAGGTAGATTTTAGTGGTATAGAGTATATATATATATATATATATATATATATATATATATAGTTTTTATTATTGATTGTCAGTTGAGTTTTAGTTAATTTTAGTACTTTAGACCAAATAAAAATGAGAAATGGTGCCTTGGCATCTTGTATATATATATATTGTTTGACCCCAAATAGTTTTAGTTAACCCTATAATAACCCTGCTTTGCCTGTGTGAAGTCCAGACGTCTTCCTGATGAGAGATGGATGATGATAGCTGTAGTCAACATGAAATCAGTTTTGACATCACTGGCAGCTCATCCAAGATTTTACACATTTTCAATGTCATGTTTTACCATTTTTTTTTCACCATCCAATTAATTCCTCCATCCAGCTCCCAGTTTTCTCATTAAATCTCTCGTTTCTCTCAGACTCCTGAAGTGTAATGATGTGTTGTGTCAAGCTGACTCTGATCAGTTTGGATGGATGAGTGTCAAACCTGTGTTTTGTAACTCAATATGAAGGGACTGATGAATGCATGAGATTTCAGCTAGACGTATTCGAGGAAATTCACTCTCTCTCATAGATCTTGAAGTTTCTCAGTCATGTCAAGAAGAAAGCGTGTCTGGATCATTTTCCCCCGCCGGCCGTAAGTGCGGCTCTGAGCACGTCGTTTGAGAAACAAATGTAGCTGTCAGGATTTTATAGAACGGTGTCCGTGAACATACAGCATTTTATGAGTCAATCCTGTCTGCTGGGCTACAAAACAGCCTTGTAAAAGAGTTTCACCCCGGAGGTCAGAAGAAACACTCCTGCTGCTGAAACCAATCACGGTCACACGCTTTCACTCTCGGAGAAGAACAGTGTTTGTGAGAGCCCTTCCTCATCAGAGACGGACCCCATCCTAGATTACGAATGTAGAAGTGAATATCAATACTGCACTGGAAGATCTATTAATGTGCTATTTGTTGTACTGAAGATTTAAATGTCAACATTTATATTACTGCATTATTAATGTTATACGAGTCAAGACACTCCAGGTGAACACTGAAATACAACACTCTACTTCTCAAGGAGATTGATTACAGAAAATATCATGTTTAACTACACAAGCGAAGCATTAAATATGCATTAATATGTGCATACATTTACAGAAAATAAACATGAACACTGGATAAAGTTTATCAATGTCTTAATTTGTGTTGACATGTACAGAGGGGATTTGGGATTTCTCTTTAGGCCTAATGTGTTGAATAATCCAGTGTGAATTATATATGAACAAACCCTTCATAAAAACCTTCAGAATACTGAGGAATAAAACTGTAAGATCTGGTGTGTGTAAGTGCTGCTGTCACCTCACGGAGCAGTTAAATGACTTTCCTCTCACGCTCGTGCACACTGGCACGGGTTTGATGGGGAACTCCATGTTCCTGTGAATGTTTCAATCTTTTGTGTTTCTCTTCAGAGAACTTTATTACCACACTTCAGCAGTCAGACGTATTTCATGATCGTGCTTTAAACACAGAGCTTCTGCAGAATAAACCAGAGGAACATCTGTGCAGATTACCAGCAGACACCACATCATTAGAGTAAAACAATTAGACATTTAGGATTGATGTATTTGAATTACATATAAAATTTCCTTCCATTTAGATAGTAGTTTTTACACAAACAAACTAATAAACATAATGTGATTCATATTTGTCAGTCATACATTAATGAAACAGATTTCTGCACTCAAAGAATCATGATATTGTTTATTATTTACCGTTTGCATGATTTTACCTAAATAATCATATTTTCTAAAATGCATTTATTCAAGTTGCTTAGAATCAGCATAAATCTGTTCATCACGAAGCAATACAAGTTATTAAGGTAAATAAGTATAGAAATGGGTTAAAATATGGAATATGGACTGTGGAACAAGCAATAATCAGTTCAAACATGAGACTGAGACAAAAGCTTTTACAAAAGGATTTATTGATAATAAATAAACCTGGTAATTGTGTATTTCCAACACATTGAGTTTATTAATACTATTACAGGAAGCTGACTTGTTTCAGTTATGAATGACAAATACACATTACATCACGTTTATTAGTGTATGTTAAAACTGCATTATCCAAATAGATGAGAATTTTACATGCAATCAAAATAAATCTCAGTTTTAGGACTAAATATCTTGGACCAAACAATGAGTGTTAGCCGGATATACTTTTTCAAAAACAGCGAAAAAAGACAACAGAATACAGATTAGGGATAAAGATAAGTCAATAATTATAATTTTTGGGGGATTTATTTTTTAAGAGAGACAGTAAAATTATCTCTATTTCTGATAGATATGAGGAATGAAATGAAGAACAGTTTAGTCTCTCAGAAATCATCAAACCAGAGCGTCTTGGCAGGATAAACATGTTTTCTGACTCTGAATCTGATTGAAAAACTGAAAAGTGTGTAAGTTCAGATGTAAATAAACAGCGAGCGCAGTGTGTGTGTGTGTTTGTACTCTGTTGATGAATAATTCATGTTCTGGTCCATGTGTCTCTGTGGGTGATGGAACATCTCACTTGAAATCATTGCACTGCAGATATTCTGAAACGATGAACTTTTGAAGAACTTGAGTGTGGAGAGCGACGCGTGGCACAGAGGGGTTGATTTATTCATGTTCTCTTTCACCAGCCTCTGAATCTACATCTCACACTGTGGACCAGAAACTTTCCTAATATTGTATTAAACAGGGACAAAAGTCACAAGTTCAGCTGTAAAACAGAGACTAGAGTGAGATCATTAGAACGCAGTTCAGGCAGTTCTTTCTAACAGTAGAGCAGATACTGATATAAACTGATCTGAATATCACTCTATTTCTCCAGTAATGAGATGAGATGTAGATGATCCGCACATATAACACAGCTGAAGAAATCAAGGCTCCTCAGAAGATGTGAGATGTTCTGGAGGCTTGTGAAGATCATTCCTCCTTCATTGTGAAGCTCATGAGGATCAGATTTGAGACTCTAAAACATGATTGATGGAGAATCAAGTAAAGCTGAGCTGCTTCAGTGCAGTTAGAGTTAATCTGGAGATATTACTGACCTTATTCTGACCTTTACTTGATCAGAATCAGAAACACACGATTAGAAGCGTCTCTAGGTTACGTAAGTAACCCTAGTTCCTCGAGGGAACTGCGTCAATGTGCTTTGGGGAACGCACCCAGCGCACACGACTCTGAATATCCTGTGAAATCAGACCAATGGAAGAGCGTGACGTCACCGGCGGAGTGACGTAACCGACCAGGAAGCTATAAAAGCACGTGCCACGCAGCTGGCGCCGACAGGGGTGCCGGGGGTATGGCTCCGAGATGCAGCGGCTCGTTCCCTCGAGGAACTAGGGTTACATACGTAACCTAGAGACGTTCCTCTTCAGGAACTCGAGCTGCGTCAATGCGCTTTGGGGAACGAGTACCAACACCGCCTGGAGTGACTGGCATGTCTAGGCCATAGAATTTAACAAACATAGAGGGCGTGGACCACCCCGCAGCATTGCAGATGTCCAGCATGGATACACCTACTAAGAAGGCCTTGGAGGCCGCCATACCCCGAGTAGAGTGAGCCTTGGATCCCGACAGCGGGGGACGACCAGAGGACTCATAGGAAGCGTTGATAGCCTCGACTATAGCATACAAGCAATTGGTCGGTCTTTCTCCACAGGGCAGCTCTGTGGACGTATGCGTCCAGCGCTCGAACTGGACACATACAATTTAGCTTCTCTTGGTCGGGCTCCCGAAATGGAGGAGGACAGAAGGCCTGCAGCACTACAGGTTGTGGTGTAACAGAGGGAACCTTAGGAACATATCCCGCTCGAGGGTATATGAACGCTTTAGTCATGCCTGGTGCAAACTCAAGATAAGCAGGGGCCACTGAGAGGGCTTGAAGGTCTCCTACTCTCCGCAGAGAGGTGATAGCCAACAGAAAGGAGGTTTTAAGTGTGAGATGTCTGTCTGAGATATCTTGAATAGGTTCAAATGGGGGTTTGCACATTGCCTCTAACACCACAACCAAGTCCCACGTGGGAATACGGGACCGTACTGGAGGTTTCAGCCTCAGCGCACCACGGAGGAAACGTGTAACTAGGGGGTGTCTTCCCAAAGACTGGCCATCGAGAAGGGCGTGGTAGGCTGCAATAGCCGCCACGTAGACCTTCAACGTGGAGTGGGTCAACCCTGCAGAGAGCCTAGCCTGTAGAAACTCCAGAACTGTACCAATCGGGCAGTTTGCTGGGTCTAAGCGCGGTCTCTGCACCATGAGGTGAAGAGTTTCCACCTTAGGGCGTACAGTTTCCTCGTTGAGGGAGATCTGGATTGGAGAAGGGTCTCAACAACCTCAGTTGAGAGACCGGCTGCTAACAGTTGTGCCCCCTCAGGGGCCACACCCACAGCATCCACAACTCCGGGCGAGGGTGAATTATCGTACCCTGCGCCTGCGAGAGTAGGTCTGTCCTGATCGGTATCTCCCACAGAGAGCCGTCGAGGAGCGAGACTAGATCTGAGAACCATACTCGGCCCGGCCAGAACGGGGCTACTAACAACAGACGGACCCCATCCCGGCGCACTCTCGCCAGAACTCCCGGGAGCAGAGCAATAGGGGGAAATGCATACAGACGAAGCCTCGGCCAGGTCTGTACCATAGCGTCCAGTCCCAGAGGAGCTGGATGAACTAGAGAGAACCAAAGGGGACATTGTGATGTCTCTTGAGATGCAAATAGGTCTACTTGAGCCCTGCCAAATACTCTCCATATCTGCTTCACTACTTCTGGGTGAAGTCTCCATTCCCCGGGCCTCAGCCCCTGCCTCGACAGTATGTCTGCTCCCATATTTAATTTCCCAGGAATATATACTGCTCTTAATGAGAGGTGTTTGCTCTGGGACTACACCAGGATCTGGTGTGCAAGCTTGTACAAAGGGCGCGGACGCAGACCTCCCTGGTGGTTGACAAAAGAGACCACCGATGTGTTGTCGGTGCGCACCAACACATGGTGACCCCTTAGGTCTGGGAGGAAGTGCTTCAGTGCACGATAAATGGCTAGCATTTCTAGACAATTGATATGCCAAGTAAGATGGCGATCGCTCCACAGACCACGGGCAGGGTGACCTTGATAGTGCGAAGTAGATTGCCCCTCAGGGAAAATCCCTTGGTCTTGAGCCACCACTGTAGGGGTCTCATGTACAGCAAGCCAAGAGGTATCACGTTGGACGCAGCTACCATCAGACCCAACAATCTCTGAAATTGTTTGACAGTGAGTGACTGGCCTTCTTTGATTCTCTCTTGACTGAGATGCAGATCGGCTCGATACGAGCAGGGGACAATTGTGCCTGCATCGCGGTCAAATCCCATACTATGCATAGATAGGTGGTTCTCTGAACCGGAGAAAGCACACTCTTCTTGGCGTTCAGTCTCAAACCCAGCTCCCCCATATGTGCGAGGACGACATCTCGATGCCGAACCGCAACCTGCTCTGACTGAGCTAAGATCAACCAATCGTCGATATAGTTGAGAATGCGGATGCCCTGCATGCGCAGGGGGACCAGAGTCGCGTCTACACATTTTGTGAACATGCTTCGCCCCCCAAAGCGAACCTCAGAAACTTCCTGTGTTGTGGAAGGATGGATATGTGGAAATATGCGTCTTTGAGATCTATTGTGACAAACCAGTCCTCGTACCTGATCTGAGCTACAACATGCTTGATTGTGAGCATTCTGAATTTTAGTCTCATAACTGAACGATTTAAGACCCTCAAGTCTATAATCGGACGCAACCCCCCATCCTTCTTTGGAACTATGAAATACCGGCTGTAAAATCCGGACTCCCTGTCCTGAGGAGGGACCACCTCGATGGCCTCCTTCTCTAATAGGGTTTTCACTTCCTGTTCCATAACCAGTCCCTGCCTGAGGCCGACTATCGTCTGAACGCCCCCGTTGAATACTGGCGGCACGGAGCCGAACTGAATACGGTAGCCTTTTTCTACTGTGTGCAGGACCCATCGAGATACATTTGGCAGTAGTTTCCACGCTGCTAAATAATCTACTAAGGGAATCAGTCTCTCGAGACTGATCTCTGGTGTAAGAGGCCCCCGCAGGGGCAGCGAGCGTCTCAGCCCCGCTACGCGCACGGGAGGAAGATACTGAGAGTGATGCTCGCTGGGACCTGCTGCGCCCTGGAACACTGGCAGGGTTGGCAGACCGGCCCCCAAAGGGCACTGAGGCGAGACTGGCACCGTATACTGCGGTGTGTACCGCTCTACCCCAGCAGAGGCTGCCCTCTGAAATCCTGGGCTCTTGGCGTCAGGGTTTCTTGGCCGAGGACTTCTTAGCTTCGATAACTGCCCTTAGATCTTGTTTGGGCTTGGAAGTCCTCGGCCAAGAGCATCGTCGAGACTCTCGTTACCGACGCAGAGGAGCACGAGAGGCGACGCTCTGTTTCTGGGCCTCGCGGTACGAGGAGCTAGGGTGCGGCTGGGGCATCTCCCGCCCAGATGCCCCAAGGGAGCAATGAGGGAGGAACTTATGGAACGCCGCCGTTTGTTTGCGGGCCTCCTGAAAGCTGCTTCGCCGAACATGCCAGTCGGCTGAATCGGGGCGTCCAAGAGGCAGACCCTATCCCGCTCTTTCATGTCAGACAGGGTCAACCATAAGTGCCTCTCCGCGGCCACCATAGCTGCCATGGACCGCCCAATCGCTCGAGCGGTCTCCTTGGTGGCGCGTAGGGAGAGATCAGCAGTCCTTCTTAGCTCTGATATATCGTGGGACTTGATCTTCTCTCCCTCATCTAGCTCCTTAAGCAGGTCAGCTTGGTACGCCTTGTAACACCGCCATGGTGTGCAGACACGCACCAGCCTGACAGCATACCCTTTGCCCACCAAAGCCGAAGTTGTTCTGAGTGGCTTTGAGGGCAATGCCGGGGCATTTAGAGACGATGCCGCGCCAGGGGACAGATAACTTGCGAGCGTCTGTTCCACCCGGGGCATCGCTCTATAACCGTTTCCACGACCTGGCGATCTCTTCATGCAGTTCGGGAAAAAATGTCAGGCCCCGGCTGGGAGGTGGCTGACTCGCGCGCAGGAAGCGTTCATCAAGCTTGCTTCTCTGCGGTTCAGCTGTTTTCTCGGCGGGCCAATCAATGCTTAATCTGGCGAAGGCCCCCTCCACGAAGAGAGCCCTCCGGGAACGAAGCAGCCACACCAACATACGCTCACAGTGCGGGCAGTCGGCCCCCTCGAGAGCCGACTCAGCATACTTCGAACCCAGGCAAACCACGCACAGGCTGTGTATCCCCACCCGTTATATATCTCGGGCAGGGAGGAACACACAACCTATAGCACGATTTGGAATCACCATCGGTGTACTTAACTTTCGCCTTGCTCTTTGGCATGTCTAGGAGCTCTAACTGGACAGACAACAGTACATAAGACTCACAAGACAAACGGTTTGACATTCACACACAGAGCGCTTGATGAAAAACGCGAAGCTGATATTCAGAGTCGTGCATGCTGGGCGCATTCCCCAAAGCGCATTGACGCAGCTCGAGTTCCTGAAGAGGAACTGGACATTTGCACAGTGACACTAAAAGAGCTTTGACTCTGAACTCTCAATGCAACAGAAGACAGCAGTAGATTGAGTGTGAAGCAGGTTTAACAGCATCATGTTGATCATGTAGAGCATTAGAAGCGTGTGTGTGTATCAGAGATTATGTTTGATGACAGCACTGCTGTTTTCTGGACATTACTGCTGGTCTGTCAGGCAGATAAGCACAGCTGAAGCTGGACTGGTCAGCGCTGCTCAGTCTGTATCTGCGTCCAGCAGCTGTAAGTGAATGTGTGCGATGTGACCCAAACATCCCATCAGGAAACAAAACCCCCTCGGGCTGAGCGTGGAGAGGCAGGTCTGATTCCTCCAGACGCGAGCGCGGTTTAATTAAACCAGATAAACTGGAAAACATTCCCTGTCTGTCTCAGTGGGGTTGTGGGTAATTTGTGTCGCTCGGTGAGACTCAGTCAGAGGTTGATTCATTGAGCACTGTTAGCTATTAGCCATTAGCGCCCACAGCAGTAAAGCTATCTGCTGTGTGTGTGGTCAGTGTGTGTGAGTGCGTGTGTGTGTGAGTGTGTGTGAGAGTGTGCGTGAGAGTGTGTGTGTGTGAGTGTGTGTGTGTGTGTGTGTGTGTGTGTGTCAGTGTGTCAGTGTGTGTGACTGTGTCTGTGTGTGTGTGACGTTTCATGATTTTGTATACGTTTCATGATTTAATTTTTTTTATAAATAAACTGTATTTAATAGGGCCCTCCTCACATCTATCAGACTCTGAACGTGCTTCTATTGGTTGTTTTCCCGCCGCACACGCTCCACTATAAGCTGCTCTTGTTTATGAGAACACACATTCAGTGGCAGAATACATGATTTAAATTCACATATTCCGTTTTATTACCCAGTCTAATATTCATATATATAACAGTGCTTTAACACTTATATGCGAGTAATTAACCACACATAGAATGATTGATTGGTTGTTTTATGACTGATAGAGTGAACCCATGGGTCAGTGAGCAAACCTTTGTTATTATCTCCCAAAACTTTGTTTTGTGGAAGAAATCGTTTGCAAACGTGGTATAAAAAATAAGAAAATATCTATTAAAACAAGGGATATTTTCTGTTTAGATTGTGGGCTTAGAACTAGGTTATAGTATTTAATTAGCTGTATATAAAAACTGTATAGTATTTATGGAATGTTCCCATTTAGATACTGTAAGTAAAAGTGTGTCTAAAGAAGTATACCAGGTTATATTTAGCATCTTTACTATTAGACAACATTTTTGACAATCATTTTGACTCGTACTTCAGTTTTAGAAAGGAACTTGTTTACTGTATCCCAGGAAGCAGGAGAGTTTAAAACACACGTGGAGCTTGTGTTAAAGCACTGCCATGCATTCTTGAACAACATGTATGTGTTATTTGATCTGTGAAGTGTCTAAATGATCATTTTGAGGTGGGACGTGGATTTGGTCACATCGCGTCTCTTTCTTATCTTCTCACACAGCTAACACAAATAAACTGATGTTTATTCATGTTTGCTTCTTGTTTATTTCTGTATTTTATTAGTTTGTGATGTCTGTATAGTTTTACAGTGTAATTAATGTATTGTTTTATTCTGGTCTTAAGGCAGTGTGTGGTTCTGTGCCTCATGTTTTGTCCCCAGGGCGTCTCAGTAAAATTAAAGCCAGCAAATCCGATTACTTTCTCCCAAAGGGAATGGACTGATCGTCAGCTGATGAGAGCTGTGCATGTGTGTGTGTGTGTGTGTGTGTGTGTGTGTGTGTGTGTGTGTGTGTGTGTGTGTGTGTGCGCGTGTGTGTGTGTGTGCGTGTGCGTGTGTGTGATGGGAGCTCCAGGGCCTATTACAGAGCGATTAGAGCTGGTTAATTCAGCAGCGTGTGGTTGGTCTGCTCTGATTGCGAGAGCACACTATCACACCTGCTGTGATGGACATGATGATGCTCTTCAGCTCTGCTCGGTGTTGCTTCCATTGTCCTCTTCAGCTTCGAGTTAAGAAATCATGCAGAATACACTTTTGTACAGTCTGTTTGTGTCTGTAGATTTCAATAGTAGATACATATTTTTCAAAGTTATTTTCCTCCACTTCTGCAGGAATTACACACACCAGAACTTTGAGTTTTATTTTTGCTGAAGGCTTTGTTCATTCACACTGGTTCATCTGATATTTTATCCCTAAAAACATGGTGCTCATGTATTTTATTGACAGTATTTTCTGATTAATGGAGTGATAAGTGAAGTATGTGATAAATATGGAGTATGGAGTTTACATAATAGCATGTATGTTTGGACGGTCACCTTGGTTCACCATAGTTTTACAATGCTTTTTCATGATAATACCATGTATTTTTGAATATGTACAGTGGTTTTCGGGGTGATACCATGCTTTTTTTTTTTTTTTTTTTTTAAACAATGCCAGTATTTTTGATATTGATACTTGCTGTGTTTTTACATAAATCATTAGTTTTTGGAAATATATCTGTACCATGGCTTTACAATGGTAATTCTGTGTATTTTTGGTCTTGATACTTGCTTTTTTTCACATAAAACCATAGTTTTTGTACATGGTTTACCAACTGGACATTATCATGTCTGAGTTTGCTTGTACAGCTTAACAATGTGTTACAAATAGTATAGATTTATGATAAGCCATAAAACTAAAATTACCAGCAATGCTTTTGGATGGATAATACTCATATTTCATGTGTGTATTGTGTGTGTGTGTGTGTGTGTGTGTGTGTGTTTGAAGTCCCTATAGGTTGGTTGTTTGGTTGGTGACCTACTTTGCTTTTTGCACATTATGTAGAAAAGCTTCTGATCAATTGCATTGTGAACTGCTTCTCCCCAGCCAGTAATAACAGTTTAAGACTGACAACCACTTAAAATCTCCACCAGAAAACACAATATCTGACCAGTGCTGTGTGTGTGTGCGTGTGTGTGTGACATCAGTGTTACTGACACAAAAGAGCCTCATTGTTTGAGCTCTGATGCCCACTGACTCCTCCCACTGATGTAGACACACCCCTCTCATCATTATTCATAGGCTGAGCTGCTGGAGGGGGCGTGTCCGCGTGTGTGTGTGTGTGTGTATGTGTGAAGGAGAGAGCCAGTGGATCTGAAACACTGTCGGGTCGGGTGCCACAGGCTGTGGTTGTGCATGCAGGTCTGTGCGCTGACACGCGGATGAGAGGCGCTGTGTGCGCGCGAGCCGTTCTGGAGGGAGCGCGAGACGGCTGCTGTGTCCCTGAGCACGAGGATGGGCTGCAATCTGTGTAGTTTACAGAAGAGAGAGGAGCATTACAAACTACTGTACGAGATCTCACAGGTGAGACACGCTCGTGCTGCTGCTGATCTGTCAGGGTTCTGTCTGCTTTTAGGCATGCTGTCATACTTAGTTATCTGTACCAGGGCAGTAGCACTGGTTTTGGACATGCAGCGTGGTTTACAATGGCTTTTTTAGGACAATACTCTCTATTGTAGGTACTGATGCTTGCTGTGTTTTTCACATAATACCATAGTTTTACATGGTTCTATTATGTATTTTTGGACATGTAGCTTACATGGTTTAAAATGCGTATTCATGGTGATACCATGATTTTTTTCACTTAATACCATAGTTTTTTTGTTTTTTGTTTTTTTGTATGTGCATCATGATTTGACAATGGTTTCCAGAGTAATATCATGTATAGTACTTTTTATAGTAATATTTTACGTCAGAGATTTTAGATATTTTCCAAGGTTTTACAATGTTTTTTGTTTTGTGGTAATACCGTGTATCTTTAATCATGGTATTTTGTGTTGTTTTCTCATCCCAAATAATACCATATTTTTCGGACATGTACCATTGTTTTAAAATGGTTTTTAATGGTAGACTTATTTATTTTTCACATAATACCATATTTTTTACCATTGTTTTACAGCGGTTTTTAATGGTAGTCTAATGCATTTTTCCACAAAATACTGTAGTTTTTGGACATGTACCATGGTTTTACCTCTTTGGGACATGGCACTCTGGATGTTTCACAGTATAAAGGTGCATAATGTCTTGGTGTTTTGGATAAGTGCTGTACAGTAAAACCATGTATCTTTTTGACACAATACCATAGTTTTCAGGCATGTACCATGGTAGTTTCACAGTATTCTTTGGGATGTGTACAGTATATGAGAATTGTTTAGCACCATTGGCATTGAATATATCAAAATACCACAGTAAAACCACCAATGGACCATGGTACCACCACAGTAGTTCTTGTGAAACTAGTTGTGTAGTACTAGTAAATAGAGTAAATAAGCGTAAGTGTGAGCACACACACAAACACGGATCAGTTGATTATTTTGGGAGATCTGATGTGTTTGTGGAGCGTTTACTGATTCTATAGCAGCAGACAGTGAGTGTATAACCACAGCATCCCCAGACTCCCAGCGAGCTGAAGATGATCCAGCGGTGGTCTTCTGTTGGAGCAGCTGATTGATTCTCTGCTGCAGGTTTCATTAACTCTTCATATGTGCTGAAGAGCTTTAATAGCCCCTGTATCACACACACACACACACACACTCATGTTCACTGTGGTCTCATTAGCGCTCGTGGAAAATGATTCCGGCTCCTAATAAAACCGTGTGTATGACGGGACATTCATTTGGTTAATTGCTGCCGTTGTTCTGTAACGAGGAGTTTTGAGGAATCTCCTCCGCATGGATCGTTTTAATCAGAGCGATGAAGATCACGTGGGTCTGATGAGCTTCTGCATTCAAGCATCACCGAAACCACTACATTAACAGAATTAGGCCGTTAATAAAACAGAAACAGCCCATGATTTGAGGATCAGCCAATCATGTGCCGTCTCAGAGAACATTAATCTCAGCGTGTTTGCCAATATTTCTTGTGGTTTCTGGAGTTGATTCTTTATTTTGGGCTGTTTTTCCACATCTCATGGGTTTTTCCTCTGTGGTGTGTCCTGATGAGATGAGATCCTCAGATCTGGTGTTTGATGTTGTGAATCTTCTCTTCGGAGCTGTGTGTTCAGTAACACAAGCTCTCGGTGCGTGAGTGAGTGTTTGGTGTTTGAGAGCGTGAGATGGTGTAAACGAGGTGTTCGTGAGTATGTTCACACACACCCGCGGCTGAGAGTGTGTCCGTGTGTGTGTCAGTCTTCACTCTGAGCCGTGTGCAGGATCTGATTCAGGCGTTCTGGAGCTCTGTCCAGGTCTTGTGCTGCTGTTACTCTGAGACTTGATGATGTAATCATGGAGCTGCTATTGAGATGAATGAGAATGCTAACGGATAGAGACGCCAGGTATTATATTGACCTCCTTTATGTCATAAACCACATTGCAATGCATTCTGGGATTGCCTTGCAATAGTAATGCTACCTTACAAATAGTCTGAAACAAGGTGTCACAATCTTCTATATGTACAAAACACACCATTGTTTTACAGTGTTTTCTCATCACAAAACCTGTCTTTAGTTCACATGATATCATAGCTTTTGGACAAATACCATGGTTTTACAATGTTGCTTATACTAATACTATGTTTTATACATAATACCACAGTTTTTCAATGTTTTACAGTTGGTTTTCATGATAATCTCATGTTTTTTTTTTTTTACATTATTTTGACATGTACCATGGTTTTACAATGTTTTTTTTTATCATAATACCATTTATTTTTGATCCTGATGCCTGTTCTGACATAGGCCTAATAGCACAGTTATTGGACATGTACCATGGTAGTTTCACCATATTTTTATATCTATATTTATATGGTAATTCTTTAGCACCACTGGCATTGAATATATCGATGTACCACAGTAAAACCACCAATGAACCATAGTACTACAACCGTTGTTCCTTTAGTATGAGTTTTGTTCTACTATTTAACCACTAAATGCATTTAAATAAATAAGCATAAATGTGTAAGATATGCAAGAGAATCCAAAATAAGGAAAGAATGTATAGACACTGATGAGTGTAGTTGTGTTAAAGCGCTGCTGGTGAGAGTGAGAGTCAAACCCAGCGGTGTGTGTCGTTCTCCGGGATAATTAGTCCTTCTACAGATGTGTGTGGAACACATCGCTGCACAGACGTGACATTTCCACGCGCGCTGGTGTTTGTGTGTGTACTGATGGGCTATAAGCCCTGTGATGCTGTGCTGGTCTCCAGAGACAGAGATGAAGAGCGCCACCTACAGACTGATCTTTCACATATTCATGGTTCAGATATTCTCCATCAGTGAAGCTCCAGGAATCCTGTAGGGATGTCTTTATTGTGTGGGGATGCTGTTATCATGCGTGCTGTTCTGAAATATCTTCCTAGTGTCTCTCAGGAAACAGAGGAATGTCTGTGTCCCGTTCAGTGACTCGTCTGTTTCTTTAGATTTGATATGTGGTTAATGCAGATATAGTTAACATGTTCATTCATACATTTAGACATGATATCTACACAGTGACTTCATAAAATCAGTGTGTTTCTGAACGTGTGAACTGGACAGGTGTGTTTGATAAACGAGTTTCATCACTGCTGGGACGAGTGTGTGTGTGTGTGTGTGTGTGTGTGTGTGAGAGGAACGGCCCGAGGCCCCGGGGCCCCCGTGACCCCCTCCTCACCAAACTGTACGCTACAAATGTCCCAATCCATCTCTCTGTCCGGCCGCCTCTCGCTGACTGATGGTCCTCAAACCTCACAGCTGGAACCAGGAACAAAAGCCCAGAAAAATGAGCCGCTTGATTGATCTGGTGTCCACAGCCGTGAGATTACCTGCAGAAACACACACAGAGAGAGAGAGAAGCTCCTGATTGTTTCTCTGAGTCTCTTTCCTTGGTTTAGTGAGGGAGAGTTGGGAAACCTGTTTGGAAACAGACGTTGTTGTGAGAGATGGAGAGCTGTACTGTTAAAAAGAGCGAATAAGGATGTGTTTAATTCCTCATTCTCAGTTTTATTCATGTGGGATTGTGTTTTAATATCCTGGTTCTCCATGAGCATCTAGCTATGTGATGCAGAAAATACAGAATCCAGTCAGAAAAATGGAAAAACAAAGTGGAATTTGCCGAATTTTGGATGTTCACCCAAAGATTGCTTACCCCCAGGGTGACTTTGTTTCTACAGTACAGTATTAATTTAATCAACGAGGATGAAAATAATTGTGAACGAACATTTTTTTTTCTGTGATGAAGACCAGACGTTGACAAGCTAAAACTAATATAGGATGATAAAACTATGAGGAAATGTAATGTATGCCGTGAAGGGATGAGACTATAATGTTATTTAAGGACACCGCACATCCAAAACACATCCTGTCCCTCCAAATGTGTGTCCCTGTCACTGGATTGAGGCGTTCACATATCTAATTAATGTTAACCAACAAAAGATGTTAAATAAACGTACACATGTTAAGTAAATCTACTTTACCCAACAAATTACTTTAATTTGTATCTCTTTTCTATTTGTCTTATTTTGCATATATATATATATATTAATTATACAAATTCTATAAATACTGTTCAGTTTCTAAACTTTATTGTTTTGTTTTGTTTCTTAACACATCGATGTATTGTCATGAGCCACAGGGTTTCACTTGGTTATGTTTGTTTATGTTTTTTTTTAGTTTTATTTTATTTTAGCTGTGATTATATGACTAACAGACTACAACGGCTTGAGTTAAATATCTCAGTTTGTGTCCTACTGAAGATGCAAAGTCATCTGCATCTTGGGTTTCCTGGGGGTTAAGTTACTTAAGCATTTAATCTGAGAAAACTATCATCAAATACACAAAGAAACTAAAAAATAAAAGAATAAATAAATAATAATTTAGTTTATAAAAACATTATTTAAGGAATATCGCACACTTTTTCCTCCATTAAATTTAAGTGTTTTAATTGAATTTTTTCGCCAATAAATTAAAGAAACAATTTACATTTAATTACATTTTCAAAGATTAATTAAATTGTTAGTTTAGTGAATTAATTTGATTAGTGCTTTGTTTTTTGCTAACAATTATTATATCATAAAACACAGAATCCAGACAAATTTAAAATAGACAACATAGAATTTCTGAAAAACAGGATTGTTGTTAAAATTTGAATGTCATAATTCCAGTCATAAAAATCATATTTAAAATATAATGTGAAATGTCTTGAGATTTTGGACATTTTGGAGTAAATCATAATGCAGTACAGGGAATCAAATTGCAATAAATATTAAAATGCTAAATATTAAGTTGTAATGATGTTAATTAAAACAAACCAAATAGAATTTATGAAAATAGAACACAATTCATAAAACATTGTTATTGTTATAATAAAAAATAAACAAATGATTGTAAAAGTTTTGAGAATTAAATTGATTACACATCCTTTTGATTATTGCGATTTAGTTAAAGCGTTAAAATATAGTCCAGAAGAATGAAACTGAGAAACAGAATTTGTGAAGAAATAAAGCTGTATTCGCTGTGCTGTAAGCAGCTGTGACTCTCGTGTGGATCAGTGATGAGAGGGAATCAGTCTCTAGCTGCTGACTCGGGCAGGAATATGAACAGATCCCTGAGACTGAAGAACCATGGCAGAGTTACATCATCACACATCTATTAATAATGCGTGCGTGTGTGTGTGTGTGTGTGTGTGTGTGTGTTTGTGTGTGTGTGTGTGTGTGTGCTGGCTGAGATGATGCATCACAAACAGACATCAATCTGCGGTTCACAGAGATTCAGCTTCTGAATCAATCCTGCAAATACTCTGATTCATTCTAGATTAGTAGATCATGTAAAATGAGAAGTGAATGAGACTCAAACTGTTGTTTGACTGCAGTAACTTCATGATCTCCAGGTGAGACACTCCAGATAAACCAGTGTTTTTACATGCACCGCTCCGTTTGGAGATGGTTGCTCTATTGTGCATCCATGACATGTGGAATGAATATATATACAGTGAAGAGTTTATTTTATGAGACTGTGTTTCTGTCTGTAGATTTGAGCTCCAGTCCATCTCTTTGAAAGTTTTCCTCCTCTTCAGCAACACTTACACACACCAGAACTCACAGTTTATTCCTCTCTGTATTCTGAAGGTTTTTACTGAAGGGTTTGTTCATATTTCATTCACACTGGTTTATAACATTTTATTCTTAATTTTTATTCTGGCTGCTGACGGTATTTTCTGATTTATGGAGTAATAAGAGAAATCCAATATCGCCTCAGTAAAAACCTTGAACTCTAATATGTCGTCAGAATGAAGGAAAGTGTGGAGCCAGGCGTTATCCAATGTTCACATTTATTTTCTGGAATTTCATGATTTTTTTTTTAATGAATTTCAGATTACTGCAAATTTAATTAGATATTTAAAAATGTCCAAAATGTGTCGTATGAAAAAGTGTCTGTAATGCACTGTGTATAATCATCTGGAGAAAGTGTGAGCTCAGTCAGGATCCAGATCTCAGATGTGATTGATTGACAGCTGTCATCTGTCAGATTCAGACTGATCTTCAGGTGAATCTGATGGATGTACTCCGTGATGAGCTGCTGGTTCTGTTACAGACGTCTTTCATTCATTCCCCATCTGTAGACTGACCTTCAGCACGTGACACTTCAGACGCTTTGACCTTTACACACTCATATCAGACCTGAGAAAGACTCTCGAGAGGGCTCTTATCATCTGTGAACACACACACAGACACACACACACACACACACACACACACACACACAAACACACACACACACTCTCACACACACACACACACACACTACACTTTCTGTTCATCTGTGAATCCTGTTGCAGCACAACGGTGTTCAACGTTGATAATAATCTTCATGTTTCTTGAGCAGTAAATCATCATATTATTCTGATTTCTGAAGATCATGTGACACTGAAGACTGGAGGAATGATGCTGAAAATACAGAAATACATTACACTTTAACACAGATTCACACAGAACACAGATGATTTACATTAGAATAATATTTTATTAAAATGTTTTACTGTACTTGGTGAGCAGCAAAGACTTTTAAATATGAATATATGACAAGTTTGGTTCCAAAACACAATAATTTGAGAATAAAAAGTGTTCTCTGTACCAGAGAGAGGCCAGATGAAAACCACTCTTTTCTGTTTCAATCTTTCACATAGCATCACATTAAACAATTCTAATCCAGGTTTTGATTTTTTAAGATCCATTATAAAATTATATATTATTTTTCCCAAAATATAAAAGTTATATTTCATATTGAAACTGATGAAAAGACACAACATAGTAAGTTGATCCTCTGAATCAATACTCCTCTTATATCCAGGCACGGGACTAAAACACATTCATCAGTTCAACGGGTCATCTGGTTAATGCTATAAATTAATTACAGCAATAACATCACATTTCTTCATGAACAACAATAATAAACCCCAGAAACTCCAAAATGACATTTGCCTTCCATTCAGCTTCCAGCAGTGCATTCATCTCTGCCGTGTTACAGTCATTTAGTTGATAAGTGCTGTGTGCTGCATTAATAAACACACTAACACTGTCAAGCTACGCTATATCACGTTCATAATCGAATCTGATTCATCTAATGAACATGATATAACGCAGCTTGTCACTGATCTACAGCTGTGTATGAAATGTCGCTCCATCTGAAAGCACACGATGGAGATTTACTGTAATATTAACCCCAGAACCAGCTTCACTGACGAGATGAGGATGACAATCACATGGGATTCATCATTCAGCTCTGGTAGATGAGGAAAACTGGGATGTGGGGTGTCTTCAGAGCGACGCATTACTGTCTAGAGTGTGTGGAATGGTGCGCTGTGATTGGTTGAGAGGATATATTGCATTATGCAGAAAAGGGAGACTGGGATTTGTCAGTGTTTGGAAAATAAAGGAGAAAACATGAGAAACTGTAAAATTTAAAATTCACTCTTCAATACCTACCAGAATACCAGATTTATGATATTTATTTATTTATTACTGACCCTAAACCAGATTTAAACTGTTTAGTTTTCCCAACATATTTAGTCAATTGATAAAATATTGAAACAAATGTTATGCATCCAACAGGACTGTTAGTAGACTCTGTCCATGTGTGTATGGTACGTATCATTTATCTAACACTTCTGTCACCTAAACAGACATGGTCAACAGCTCAAAATGACCACGAGTGAGATCATGTGTTGGTATGGCCAAAATATAGGTCCATCATAATAATCTAAAATCATGTAAATGTGTGAAATCACAGAGTACAAGTGACTTACACTGATTCCGGATGCTGATCCGATCAGGATTTGAAGTCATAATGATGATGCTCTGTGTGTTTGGTTGGTCATGAGCGCTGTTATTCTTCAGTCAGTGCTGCTGATTTCTCTGCAGTGTTGTTAAATCAAACCCAGAGCCTCACTGAACACGTGGTCTCTCCAAACCAACCCTAAATGCAGAAGACATCAAGTGACGTGATCAAATGTTTGGTTTCAGTGTGTTTGTGTGTGAACAGCTTGAGCTCTTCTCTTGTGTTGTGTTTGGAAACACACACACACACACACACACACACACGGCGTCTGTTGCTGGCAGTCGTCTGATCCGCTCTGTCCCAGACAGACGGAGGACTTGTTAATTGACTTCATCATAGAGACGAGGAACTGGAGCAGTGGATGATTGTGAGAAAGTGTTTGTTCTGTTTAATCTCTAAATGCTTTCAGAGCATTGATCTGGTAAAACTAAAATGTTAATTATGTAAATTAAAATAAAATAAGCATAACCTGAATAAAAAATATATATATACTTTCTATATATATATTTTTTTTACTGGAATACTAAAGTAAAACATACTTAATATAATTTTTTTTTATTGAAATAAAATAAATTATAACTGAAATAAAATAAAATATAACATGAAATACAATCATTTGAAAAAGTATTCTTTTTCAACACTTCGATTTTCATTTAGTTTAAGCTAAAGTACTACAACAACTAAAACTGTTAAAACATTTAATTTAAATAAAATGCATTTTAACTGAAATCAAAATGAAATTGAATATAATGTTAATGTGTTTTATTTTAGTTAGGTTCCAAGGCAACATTGCTAACTTTCATTGAGTTTTATTTAAAAGAAAAAAAAAGTGAAGAGGAAAAAAATATTATATACAGTAGTTAATCAGGCATTTCTCAGTCATTTTTCTCAGGTGTGTTTTTCTGATGTTTCTCGGGTGTTTCTCGGCTGTGTTTCTCGGCTGTGTTTCTCGGCTGTGTTTCTCGGCTGTGTTTCTCGGGCGTGTTTCTCGGGTGTGTTTCTCGGCTGTGTTTCTCGGCTGTGTTTCTCGGCTGTCTTTCTCGGGCGTGTTTCTCGGGCGTGTTTCTCAGGGCGTGTTTCTCGGGCGTGTTTCTCGGCTGTGTTTCTCGCGGTGTTTCTCGGCTGTGTTTCTCGGCTGTCTTTCTCGGGCGTGTTTCTCGGCTGTGTTTCTCGGCTGTCTTTCTCGGGCGTGTTTCTCGGCTGTGTTTCTCGGCTGTGTTTCTCGGCTGTGTTTCTCGGGTGTTTCTCGGCTGTGTTTCTCGGGTGTTTCTCGGGTGTTTCTCGGCTGTGTTTCTCGGCTGTGTTTCTCGGGGCGTGTTTCTCGGCTGTGTTTCTCGGCGGTGTTTCTCGGCTGTGTTTCTCGGCTGTGTTTCTCGGCTGTGTTTCTCGGCTGTGTTTCTCGGCGGTGTTTCTCGGCTGTGTTTCTCGGCTGTGTTTCTCGGCTGTCTTTCTCGGCTGTGTTTCTCGGGCGTGTTTCTCGGCTGTGTTTCTCGGCTGTGTTTCTCGGCGGTGTTTCTCGGCTGTGTTTCTCGGCTGTCTTTCTCGGGCGTGTTTCTCGGCTGTGTTTCTCGGCTGTGTTTCTCGGCTGTGTTTCTCGGCTGTGTTTTCTCGGCTGTCTTTCTCGGGCGTGTTTCTCGGGCGTGTTTCTCGGCTGTGTTTCTCGGCTGTGTTTCTCGGCTGTCTTTCTCGGCTGTGTTTCTCGGCTGTGTTTCTCGGCTGTGTTTCTCGGGCGTGTTTCTCGGCTGTGTTTCTCGGCTGTGTTTCTCGGCGGTGTTTCTCGGGCGTGTTTCTCGGCTGTGTTTCTCGGCGGTGTTTCTCGGCTGTGTTTCTCGGCTGTCTTTCTCGGGCGTGTTTCTCGGGCGTGTTTCTCGGCTGTGTTTCTCGGCGGTGTTTCTCGGCTGTGTTTCTCGGCTGTCTTTCTCGGGCGTGTTTCTCGGGCGTGTTTCTCGGCTGTGTTTCTCGGCTGTGTTTCTCGGCTGTGTTTCTCGGGTGTGTTTCTCGGCTGTGTTTCTCGGCTGTGTTTCTCGGGGCGTGTTTCTCGGCTGTGTTTCTCGGCTGTGTTTCTCGGCAGTGTTTCTCGGCTGTGTTTCTCGGCTGTGTTTCTCGGGGCGTGTTTCTCGGCTGTGTTTCTCGGCGGTGTTTCTCGGCTGTGTTTCTCGGCTGTCTTTCTCGGCTGTCTTTCTCGGGCGTGTTTCTCGGGCGTGTTTCTCGGCTGTGTTTCTCGGCTGTGTTTCTCGGCTGTGTTTCTCGGGGCGTGTTTCTCGGCTGTGTTTCTCGGCTGTGTTTCTCGGCTGTGTTTCTCGGGGCGTGTTTCTCGGCTGTGCTTCTCGGGGCGTGTTTCTCGGGCGTGTTTCTTGGCTGTGTTTCTCGGCTGTGTTTCTCGGGGCGTGTTTCTCGGCTGTGTTTCTCGGGGCGTGTTTCTCGGCTGTGTTTCTCGGGGCGTGTTTCTCGGGCGTGTTTCTCGGCTGTGTTTCTCGGCTGTGTTTCTCGGCTGTGTTTCTCGGCTGTCTTTCTCGGGCGTGTTTCTCGGGCGTGTTTCTTGGGTTTTTCTCGGCTGTGTTTCTCGGCTGTGTTTCTCGGGTGTGTTTCTCAGGGCGTGTTTCTCGGCTATGTTTCTCGGCTGTGTTTCTCGGGTGTGTTTCTCAGGGCGTGTTTCTCGGCTGTGTTTCTCGGCTGTGTTTCTCGGGCGTGTTTCTCGGCTGTGTTTCTCGGGCGTGTTTCTCGGCTGTGTTTCTCGGGCGTGTTTCTCGGCTGTGTTTCTCGGCTGTGTTTCTCGGGCGTGTTTCTCGGCTGTGTTTCTCGGGCGTGTTTCTCGGCTGTGTTTCTCGGGCGTGTTTCTCGGCTGTGTTTCTCGGGCGTGTTTCTCAGCTGTGTTTCTCGGCTGTGTTTCTCGGGCGTGTTTCTTTGGTTTTTCTCGGCTGTGTTTCTCGGCTGTGTTTCTCGGCTGTGCTTCTCGGCTGTGTTTCTCGGCTGTGCTTCTCGGCAGTGTTTCTCGGGCGTGTTTCTCGGCTGTGTTTCTCGGGCGTGTTTCTCAGCTGTGTTTCTCGGCTGTGTTTCTCGGGCGTGTTTCTTTGGTTTTTCTCGGCTGTGTTTCTCGGCTGTGTTTCTCGGCTGTGTTTCTCAGGGCGTGTTTCTCGGCTGTGTTTCTCAGGGCGTGTTTCTCGGCTGTGTTTCTTGGGCGTGTTTCTTGGGCGTGTTTCTCGGCTGTGTTTCTCGGGTTTTTCTCGGCTGTGTTTCTCGGGCGTGTTTCTCGGCTGTGTTTCTTGGGTTTTTCTCGGCTGTGTTTCTTGGGCGTGTTTCTTGGGCGTGTTTCTCAGCTGTGTTTCTCGGGAGTGTTTCTCGGCTGTGTTTCTCGGGTTTTTCTCGGCTGTGTTTCTCGGCTGTGTTTCTTGGGTTTTTCTCGGCTGTGTTTCTCGGGCGTGTTTCTTGGCTGTGTTTCTCGGGCGTGTTTCTCGGCTGTGTTTCTCGGGGCGTGTTTCTCGGGGCGTGTTTCTAGGCTGTGTTTCTCGGCTGTGTTTCTCGGGGCGTGTTTCTCGGCAGTGTTTCTCGGCTGTGTTTCTCGGCTGTGTTTCTCGGGCGTGTTTCTCGGCTGTGTTTCTCGGGGCGTGTTTCTCGGGGCGTGTTTCTAGGCTGTGTTTCTCGCCTGTGTTTCTCGGGGCGTGTTTCTCGGGGCGTGTTTCTTGGCTGTGTTTCTCGGGTAGAAGTATTATCTCCAGCACTTGTGTTCAGATCAGGGTTGCCAGGTTTTCACAACAAATCCTTCCCATTTGCTTCTCAAAACTAGTCCAAAAGTTGCCCAATCGCGTTTCCAGGAGGTTCCCTGATAAAAATTGCTTTCCGGGGTTAAAATTTAAGTTTTATGGCATGGTTCCCTTGGTAAATTTTGCATTTTAGGGGCTAAATATCACGTTATTTCTATTGGGGTCACTTCCACCCGCGGACATGAAAAAATTACCACAGACTTGGCAACACTGGTTGGCATTTACTACACCGAGCCGTAATTCACTGACAATCTACACAAAATCGATTTTAAAATCGGAGGCGATTCTTTGTCGATTTTAAAAGCGATTTTGTGTTAGTTGTCGGTAGACTACGGCTCTGTGTAGTAGCTGCCGCTCCACCTGAACCAGTGTTGCCAAGTCTGCGGTTGTTTTTCATGTCCGCGTTTTGAAGCAACCCCAATACCAATAAGCATTTTTTTTTTATCTGGGAACCTCCTGGAATCGCGATTAGTTTTGGACTAGTTTTGAGAAGCACCGGGGCAGGATTTGTTGTGAAAACCTGGCAACCCTGATCTGAACACACGTGCTGGAGATAATACTTCTAATTAATGGAGCATCTTTACTGATGAGATGTGCATAAAAATCGCGTTCGATTTTTTGCACAGCCCTAACTGTCCCATTTAAATAAATAAAAATGGAAAATGGAATTGGGTGTTTCTCGGCTGTGTTTCTCGGGTATTTTTCTCGGGTGTTTTTCTCGGGTATGTTTGTTTGACGGCGCGTCTCTTCCTCTGTTGGTTGTGTCTGGGTCTCTGTGGGATTCTCCTGGTGTGTTAATAAGCAGATGGTCTGTGCTGTTACGGCAGATCTCTGCGCTTCTGTATCTGTTCTGACATTTCCACAAATGTTAGTACTATCAGAACAGAATAGCTTTATCACCTGTGAGTGATGCAGGGATACGGGACTCATAGCAGACCCTCTGCGGCCGCCCTGATAAGACACCGGGTGACAGAGGGCATGATGGGACGCGTCTGGCTGAAGAGCATGATAAAAGAGGGAGGACAAAAGAGACCTGAGTCCATTTACATCTCCTCACACGGAGAGAATCCAATACAGGAATGACAAAAGAATTGTGAACACTCACAAAAATGTGGTGTGGAGACACTCAGAAGATAATTACAAAGATATTACATAAAACAGCATTGAATTAAACTTCTGCGAAGTAGAAAGACCGAGACTGGGCACTCTTTCATAATCTATATTTTATTTACAATTTTAAAAATAAAATTATATATATATATATATATATATATATATATATATATATATATATATATATATATATATATATATAATATATATAATATTCTGTGCAGAAATCTGGTTAGGATAGTATTTTTGTAAATGTGTTTCTGTCTGAATCATGTTTTAGGTCATTCAGGGCATGTTGGGTAGAAAAATAAATGATAATTTATTAGTTTATAATTAATTATAATTATTAAATAGATCATTTATAATTAAATATAAATAATATAATAATATAAATCAAATAAACATATACACGTTTATGTTTATACACATTTTATACATGTATAAAATAAAATATACTATACTATGAATAATTTAAATAATAATAATAATAATTGAAATAAAGTTGAAATAAATTTAAATATAAATATTAGATGGCAAACAAAATTAAAATTGTTCCCAGAGATAAAATAACAGAACAGAAATAATATAATAGTTAAAAATGATAGTTAAAGTAATACAATTACTAAAACTAAACCATAAATATAATATATTAAGACTAAATATAAAAGAATATATATATATATATATATATATATATATATATATATATATATATATATATATAAAAAATATATATATATATAATCGAGAGACACACACACACACACACACACACACACTTGACTTTAACGAGTCGCTCCTCAATGCAGGAGCACAAAGGCTTCTGGGAAAGCCATGTTTTGTATGAATGAGATCCAGTGTTGTGCTCATGTGTGAACCTAATTAATTCAGAAGAGTGATATGGTTTGATTCTTCCTTCTTTAATAAACGAGCTGTTTGTGTCGGATCTCATCTGTGTCTCTCCTTCCTCTTCCTGTCTGACGTCTGGCCCACAAGAAGAGGAATCGTGTGTTAGTGTCGCCGTGGAAACTGGAGCTAAACACAAACGTGTCAGATTCCCGCCATAAACAACACAGCTGTCAATCACAGGAATGATTGACAGGAGAAGATCATTTCTGAGTCGACCGTATGATGACGATTGACCTTACACTGAATCATTTACTGAACTTTCATCTTAATTAATATATTCATGAGCCACACTGATCAGACGAGTACGACAGACCTGTACTTTATAATAGTTTATTAGGATTGCTTTCTGGTGTTGTTTTACTGTTATATACTTGTGTCTGATTCATTTTACCATAACTTTTCTAGTTCATGTTTCTAATCGGCTGTTAAAAGGAGTGACTTCTTGATTATGTTTTAGTGACATTTTAATGTGTGATTATTATTATAAAAAAAAAAAAAAAACAGATTTAATGTGTGAACCTTTTTAATTTTATTTTTTAAAGCCTAACCCTAAAATAAATTATTAGATGAAAAAAAAAACCTAAAAAACTTAAATAAAAAATGTTACCTAGTCCAATACCTGAAATATAACAATAAAATTTTAATTTTATGTTTTAAATAATAAGAGGTAAAGTAAAAAAGATGAATAAAACTAAATAAAATAAATACATTTGTTAAATAAAATAAAATATTACATGGAAAAATTAAGAAACTTGAAATGAAAAGTGTTACCTTGATAACTAAATGAAATAAAGTAATGTAATACTTAATACAATATCTCAAATGACTATTACAAATATTTTTGTTGATTAAAATAAACCTGAAATTACATAAAATATATATTTAAATGTTGCCTTGTTAAAATAAGCTATTTAGCTATTTAGATGGTTAAATCTAAATATTTCAACAACAAAAAAAATTATTAAAATGACAAAGGGCACAAAACAGAAGTGCTAACATTAAAATGAAAAATAAAACGCCAGTTGAGAATGTGTCTAGTTATTATAACACGATGTGTGTGTGTGTGTGTGTGTGTGTGTGTGTGTGGGCGTCTGCAGCGCTGATCGATCTCTCACACACACACACACACACACACCTGATCTGAGGGGAAACACCTCCATCTGCAGATCTCACACACCTGCAGGGCATTGTGGGAAATAACCCAGCCCACACACACATGAGTTATTCTGCTCGAGCACTGCTCCTGATCAGGACTTTACTAACCACAGAGCGAGTCCAACTAAAAACATCACTATAAATACAGCTTTAGTTAAGTTTCCAAGACAATGTTTCTCACTAAGACTAAATAAACTCAAACACACACAAAACAGAAATCTATAATTAAACATATAATTACAAAAAGACATGATCGAGACTTTAAATTAAAGAAGGTACAAAAAACATATAATATAATATAATTTGATTTATATAAATAAATAAAACATTGATTTAAAAAACTTGATTATATAAATAAAAATGTATTACAATAATAACATTTAATTTATAAATAAATTAACAGTTTGGTTTGTATAAATTAATAAATTTTGATAAAAAATAAATACTATTTGATTTAAATATATTTGTTAAAATTACAAAATGAAAATTAGATAAATACATTTGATTAAAATAAATAACTTGATTTAAATAAATATATTTAATTAGAATACTATTCTAATAAATTAATTGCATTTTGTAATAAAATATAAATAAATTAAAAATGATAAAAAATAAATTAGATTTAAATACATCTAACAGTATTTAATTATAATGGTACAATGATGTAACAAAATAGTTTACTTTTCAAACAGTCTAAAATTCTACAAATAATTATAATTATAGCTTTTTAGATGGGTCTTTATTCATGAAGATATATATACACACTGTCTGTCGTTCAGTTTCAGTGTGTGTGTGTGTGTGTGTGTGTGTGTGTGTGTGTGTGTGTGTGTGTGTGTGTGTGTGTGTGTGCTGATTCAGGATGATTTCAGTGTGTTGCATCACGTCTCTGTGCAGGTGTGAACACACTCAGGACACACACACACACACACACACACACACACTCTTCATCATCTTCACACTGATTCCTTCCTCTGTGTCAGTGATTCAGTGACAGGGTTATTAGAGATCACTTACAGAACATTAACTGGAACAATACTGAAATAAATCAAATTAAATAACATCAAAAAAGGAGAAGAAACAAGACTAAACAGATGATTCAAATTTAAAGAAAATATTTAAAAAAAAATAATAATAATTCAACATTCTAAACATCTAAAATAATAATAACAAAAACATTTTTGTTAATCGAAACAAAATATGTTGTCTGACAAAAAAAGTTGTAATATATTTTTTGATAAATAAACTATAATACATAATACAAATGACTAACTAAAATTAAAAAAAAAATATAAAAAAAAAATTGTATGCAAATTATTTACAAAAAAAACTAAAACCATAAAAATTGGGGGGAAAAAAAAGTTAACTGAAATAAAGTATTTCAGCTAAAACATAAAAATAAAAAATGTTGCCATGACAATTTTTTTTCATCATTTATTTTATCGTTTTGATAGACAGTTATTTCTTTGCTGAAAATCAAGGTTAAATAATGTTAATCATGTTCATGTTATGATTATTTCATCAAAAGACTACTTCAGACATGTACCGTTTCGGACTATAAGTCGCATTTATTTAGAACCAGGAGAAAACGCTACCGTCTCCAGCCGCGAGAGGGCGCTCTATGTGTTCAGTGTAGACTACAGGAGAACTGAGCGGCACAGAGCGCCCTCTGGCGGCTGGAGACGGTAATGTTTTCTCTTGGTTCATTTCTCTTGGTTCCTGTCAAATTAATTTTGATAAATAAGTCGCACCTGACGATAAGTCGCAGGACCAGCCAAACTATGAAAAAAAGTGCGACTTATAGTCCGGAAAATATGGTACATGAATCTTACTGAACTAAAGCAAAGCCTCAGTTAGTTCAGCTGAGATCAGGATCAAATGAACTGGAGATGAACTGATCAGATTCAGATAGAGCATGAGTTCAGCTGCTGATTCAGTGAGTCAGTGATTCAGTGAGTCAGTGAGAGTTTGAACACTGACTCGTGTGAATCGTGTGTGATGGAGGATGATGGGGTCAGAGGACTGTCACAGCAGCTCTGTGTACACTGCCTCATGAGCAGTGCATTGTGGGTAATGGCTCCTCTGCTTCATGTCCTACAGCTGAGTTTGTTCATCATCTTCAGATCTGTTCTGTGATCTATAGATGCCCCAAACATGTTCATCCTCATGTCTTTAAATGTAAAAGATGGATATATATGAATAAATACCAAATTTAGACTCATTGAAATAGGCATACTCTCTATACTATAACAATTTAAAATATTAATATTAAAATATTATTTGGACATTTTTTATTTTCTATTAAGTTTCTATTTAGTAATTGTTTTTAATAGTGCAATGCTAAATGTATTTATTTATTGATCAGATTTGTATTGTTTAATTATATTATATATTATATTATAATATATATTAATATATCTGTAAGTGTCATTTTAAAATTTTACATTTATTTTAATTAAATAATTAAATTATGTAAATATAATTATTTTCTATTTGATCTGTTTTATATATATATATATATAGGCTATATATATATATATATATATATATATATATATATATATATATATATATATATATATATATATACCTTTAATACTTATTTGAATATAATTATATAATAAAATGATAAAATAAAATTTAATAATATTTATTTCTACTTGCTATAATACTGCAATGTTAAATTGATTTATTTATTACTCATTTATATTTTTATTGTTTTTATTTACTTAGTAATATTTATCTTTCAATGTAATTTTAATCATTTATATTAAATTAATTAAATTAATTTATTTCAGTGAAATGTTAATTTTTATTAGCTTGAATACTTATTTGAATATCTTATTATAATTTATATTTTTATCAAAAGGGTTTAAAATATATTTAAATTGTTTTAGTATAATTGTATGCGTAGCCTTTGTTGTTTTAATGTAGTATTAATTATTTTAATGTCATTATATTTTTCAGCATTTGTTATTTTAACAGTTTTCATTGTATATTTATTATATTATTTAGTATATCATTATTTATTAGTTATAATTATTTATAAGTTATTTACTTAAATATTTTAATATTTAATAATTTTAATATAATTGTATAATTATTTATTTTAATTAATTTATTAACTGTCCTATATTTATGTATATTTAACATAATCAATATAATGAATATTTAACATAACTGTATTATTTAGTTTAGTATAATTTCTTACTTTATTTGTATTCTCTCGGTCTCTCTCGAGACTCTGTCTCTGGTGCATGCTGGGGGTTTTTGTGGTGAGAGTGGCGTTTAGTGAGAACTGATCTGATCAAAACTCTCGTTCTCGTGGCCGTGGGAGATGAGGTAGGGTTTGAAAGCTCCCGAATGAATAAAGCGGTTGTTGTATTTGTAAAAGAGGAAAGCGCTGCTCTATGTTGATTGAGAATGGTATTGTCATACGTGATAATCTTGTGCAGGTTACTCCGCTTCATGCACCTTCTAGCAAAATCATGATTTCAAATCTCCCGCCTTTCATTTCTAATGAGGCGTTGGAACGTGAATTAGCGAGATTCGGTAAGTTTGCTAGCGAGTCTAGAACGATCTCTTTAGGTTGTAAACATCCGTCTTTAAAACATGTGCAGTCTTTTAGAAGACAAGTGTACATGTTTTTGGACACTCCAGAAAATACTTGGGATGTTTCTTTCCGTGTAAAACATGAAGGGAGATCTTATATGGTTTATGCAAGTACTGGTAATTTGAGATGTTTTATTTGTGGTGACGTAGCGTGTCCACCAGTGTCTGTCAGCTGAGTACAGCGCTAGTGACGTCACTCGCAGCGGGAATGCTGAGAACCCCACAGCTGGTGAATGACGTCATTGAGCAAAGGAACTATAATGGTGAAGAATCGGAGCGGGTTATTAACGTGTACAGGCAATGATAGCATTGATGCCATGTCTGATGATACAGATTCACAGGGACATCTCCTTATATCCCCTTGAGGAAATAAATCACTTTTTGGATGATACTTTTGGCAAACAGGTGAATGTTAAAGATGTTTTCCCAGATATTGACAAGTTTGTTAGATCTGTCACAGTCTTTCAAAAAACAGTTGGTTTTGATATTTTGAGTGAAAAGAAGCGTTTTCGACTAAAGAAGCATCTTACAGTGATAAGAAAATGTAGGAAAGAAAAAAAAAGTTCTTAAACTGATCAGGAATGCATCACATGGGTTTCTTTTCTTTTTCTTCTTCTGTTATGTCTGTCTTTTCTGCTTTCAAATACATGTATGGCTAGTTTGAGGCTAGGCTCCATTAATGTTAATGCTGGGAGGGATAGACATAAACGTGATTTGCTATTAGAAAGCATAAAGCTAAAAAGACTAAATGTTGTATTGCTTCAGGAAACTCATAGTGATGTAGATAATGAAGCTGATTGGAAAATGTGCTGGAAGGGGCAACAAATACTTAGTCATGGGACAAATCTTAGTGCAGGTGTGGCGATTCTTTTTTCTCCAGAAACTAGAGTTAATATTTGAAGTTCTGAAGAAGTTATAAAAGTTTGTCTTGTCTTAGTGAAGGTTGAAATTGAAGGTTTCATAAATGTGTATGTACCAAATGTGGGACATGAGAGAAGTACGTTTTTTCAGATGTAGAATTAGAAACCGATGGTCTGCCTCCGTCTGCCTGATGAAGGGTCACCACTGACACTGCAGAAATACACCTTCATGCAGTGGATCTTATATACACCACAGAACATTGTGATCTGGACTGTGCTGAACAGAATCAGTCCAATTTAGGAAGGCCTTTATATAGGGCTGGGCGATATGGACAAAAAATCATATCCCGATATATTTAGACTGAATATCGATATACGATATATATCCCGATATTTTTTCCGCAAAGTGAGAGCAAATGTTCAGTCAAAGTCAAAGCCAAATATGACGTCACAAGTAGTTTTATTGAAACCGGCCATTTCAGTGAACAGTTGCAAAATCAAATGAATAAATAGTAAACGGGTTTCTTCACCTGGTTCATAATTAAATGCTCAGCTGTTCAAATAACAATAAAATGTAAAAAAAACTGTACAACAAAATACTGTATAACAATAGGACAGGAGTACCTTTTTTGAAATCAAAGCTCCATAAGGTGCACATTTGAATAAAAAAAAAAATCTTAAAACATTTTAAAATAAAATAGGCCAATCTTTTTCCGAAATAAATATATTTATATGAGAAAAGTACAAATATCAAAAATGTTTAGTTTTACAACTATTAATGGCTTATTAAAATCCAATAACAGATTTTATTCTCCTTTCTAACAAATCCACAGATGCAAATAATGAATATTACAAAAGAATATGACAAACCCTAGTAACTTAAGGGCAGCATTTACATATAAAGAAAGAACAAAATAAAGTGCTCAGTTTAAGAAAAAAAAAAAAAAACATCAGCTTGAGATTACCTTTTCCTTTTTGTTAACTCAATTTCTTATCTGAACAGTCTCAACCAGTTCCACAAGAAACAGATTATCAACTAAATAAACATTTTCCCCCTCTTTTTTTACTTTGATAAACAGTAATTCTGTCTTGAGGTAGACATTAGAAGATAGACAAGCGTATCCTCCTTCGTTTAAAGATTTTGTGCGAGAAACACCAGCCTGTCAACAGCATCCGGCTTCAGAGATGCTCTGTGGCAGGTCACGATATTGCCACTACAGCTGAAAACCCTTTCGGAGGGTGAACTGGTAGCTGGTACCAAGAGATACTTTTTTGCCAGGTGGCTCAGAGATGGAAAGAAAACTTCATGATCCTTCCACCACTTGAGAGGATCAGTGTCACTCTCCACACTTGCGGACTGCAAGTAACTTGACAGTTCATTTTCAATAGCCCCCCTCTTGGTTGGTGCAGTGGTGGTGGCTGTGCGCTTCTTGAAGAAGCTTGCCAGTCTTTTAGCTTTTGGTGCTACTGCTGCTTCTCCATCTGCAGGCTCAGGCACAGTGGGCACACATAGGCAAGGCGGTTGACAGCTGCTCTGATCAGCCAGTAGCGTCTCCACCTCCAAGACAGCTCTGTGCTTCAATGCTTCCACTTTTTCACTTGGGATGTAGGTGGCCCTGAACCGAGGATCCACAAATGAAGCCATCTCCAAAAGGTCAGTAGTGGCTGGGTCAGAATATTTGCTGTTGAGGTACTCAACAATGCTGGTCTTGATCGATTTACAAAGCTCGCTATCACCCTCTTCACATGCCAGGAGACTTTCGTTAAAAAGGTGCAGCACAGGTTTCACATATGATAGAGTGACGTACTCCTCACCTGATAAAGCATCAGTAAAGTCCTGGAGAGGTTTCAAGACCTTTTGGACTGCTTCTAGGACCTCTAAGTCCTGCCAGGTAGGGACAAGGTGCCTGGTGTTTTTGTCATTAGACAGGACTTTGGCCAGTGCTCCTTCCTGCTCCAGGACTCTCTCTATCATCTGCTGCCTGGATCCCCAGCGTGTGGCAGACTCGGTTATGAGTTGGTGACTTGGCAGACCCAGCTGAATCTGGACTTCAGCAAGATGTCTCCTTTTCTTCCAGCTGTACGAAAAACTGCTTACAATTCTTTTGCACAAAGAAATGGCCCGGGTGACACGCTTGTCATTCATGCCATGTCCTGTCAGAATCATAAAAAACTATTAAACAAATGTGCTTATGCAAGAAATTTGACTCAGGGTTCACTTTAACACATTCATACAACTAATCCAAAATCAAGCTTTAGAAATATTCTACATTAATATTATATTATATTAATATTTATTTTATTGTTGGATTGTTTGTGTTTAAATTATTTATTTTTCTGAAACTATGTGTGCTGCCGTTTTTTTACCAGGTCTCCCTGGAAGAAGAGATTATTATATGGGATTTTTTCCTGGCTAAATAAAGGATACATTTTCTCTTTCATAGTTTATTTTTTTAATCAACACCAGTACTAATCATAAATATCAAATATTATATTTTTTTTCTGAATTTTAATCATGTAAGTGATTTTTATGTATTAGTATTTTTGTATAATTTATAAATGATGACTATACTGTATGTACATTTACTCGTGTTCCGTTCTTGTCGTTGTTCTTAGTATTTAATATGTATGCTATTTTTTAATGCTACTTCATATTTCTACTCCACTAAAAACTCCATGTGTCCATGTGTCATGTGTCAACATTAGTTTCTAGTTACTTTGCAGTTTGCTATTTTCAATCCAGAGAAAAAAACTAACATTTTAATGTTTTTGATTAAAGTAAAATATCTGAATACTCCTTACAACACTGCACTCACCAATAGCCAAGTGCAGTCTGTGACCGAAGCACTGCATCCTCATCCACTCGTTCAGCTCAACCGCTTTGACGATGTTGCTCCCGTTGTCGGTTGTTATAGCAACCAGATACTTTTCTTGGAGTTTCCAGCTTGCAATTGCGTCCTGCAGGGCCTCAGCTATGTGCTCACCGGTGTGATCCTGGGGGAAATAACTTGTTTGCAGACACGCTGTTTTCATCTCCCAGTCTTGAATGAAGTGAACTGTCACGCTCATGTAAGGCTCACATGTCCTGCTCGACCACATATCGCTGGTCAACGCAAAATGGGTCACGTTAGCGAGCTGGTCAGCAAGGCGCTGTCTGAGTTCAGTGTACATTTGTGGCAGTGCTTCTCGTGCAAAGTAGTTGCGACTGGGAAGCTCATATCTCGGGTCCATAGTTTTCAGTAGGTTTTGGAATCCGACTTGTTCCACAGTTGCAATGGGGACCATATCTTTAGCAATGTGATAGGACACCGCTTTAGTTATAGTACACCACTTGACACTTTTCTTTTCATAAGGCACGTTGCGGGAAAATGAAGTTTGCAGTGAGCTTTGTGTTGGGGCTGGAGCTTTTTCGGGTTGTCGATGGCTTGCGGCTGTGGCTTCTGCAGCGCGCAGTTTCAAAGACTCTTCGTACTGCAGTTTGTGCCACTGTTTTAGGTGGTGAAAAAGATTTGTAGTGCTTCCACCCCTGGCTGTAACTTGTTTATTGCACTCCCTACAAATAACGTGATGTTGTTGCTCATCTGATACTTTAAATCCGAACCATCTCCAAATTACTGAGCCACTGCTTTTTCTTTTACTAACCAATTCCTCCGCGCGCTCCGCAGACGTACCTGCTTCCTCCATGTTTGTCGAAGAGTGGCTCTGTGCCTGCCCATCCCCCCTCCCCCCATCGAAGAGGAGGGGCGGTGGCGCGGGGAGCAGCGCAAATTTGAACTATATCGATATATGCGATATGCTCTAATTCCATATCGCGTCTAAAAATATATCGATATATTTTTTTATATCGATATATCGCCCAGCCCTACCTTTATATAACTAAGACTGCCTTGGACTCTTTTTTAATGTTTGATGAACTTCCATCTGCTGCACAGCTCAGCTCGGGACGTTCCCCTGCTGCTGATGGCTGATCTCTATGAGGTTTTCTGTGAGTGTTTTAAAGATGGGGTTTGGCCTGTCACATGTCGTCCTAAAAAGGGAGATCTGTCTTTGTTAAAGAACTGGAGGCCTGTTGCTTTATTGACCACAGAATATAAGATTTTGTCAGAATGTCTTGCCAATAGGTTAAAGAAATAATCTGGAAAACTAGAAAAAAAGAAGATATTAGGACAAGGTGCAGTAAATCCAATCTTCATGTTTTTGGGCCTGGTGGGTTCTCGTCTCAGTGGAATATGCGTATTATAAATTGGTTGGGTGTTTAGAGCACTTTATAGAAATTTGGTGGATAAACCATGTCTTGTGTACAGTTTGTGAAGATGAATTGGTGTTGAAGTTGGTGTACTGTGGGCTATTCCCAGATGAAGCAGGTTAGTGTTGGTGTGTTTCCTCTGGAGATGTGTCCTGGTTCTCACACAATGAAGACATCTGGAGTCTCTGCTTTACTCCAGAGGAAGCACTGCTTTATAAGAGCTGATCAGGTTATCTCAGCTGTTATCTCTGGATCATGTGTTTGGCTGGATCAGCAGTACATGACTGAACAGAAGCGTCTCCTCTCCTGGTCTGTACACACTTCATCCTCATTCAGTCAGCAAACCCTCGCTCCGATCTGATGATGAACACATCGATATCACATCACTCGTCTTCACCGGGATTATAGTGTTGAAGAAACGCTGGTAGTTCCTCCATCATTCACAAAACTGCTTTACCAAGACTTATATATATATGGGAGAAAGTCTTGGTAAAGCAGTTTTCTGAATAACAATTTTATTTATTTATTGTAGTCATTCAAATGCTATAATAGTTTTTATTCATATATTTAATTAGTTTTATTTTTTGTATTTTTTTTGTTTTCATTTGAAGTCTTTTTTTGAATACGTGTAAGATTTTAAATCATTTTATTTCTGTTTTATTTTTTGTCATTTTAGTAAATTAAGTGAATGAAATGAAAATGAAAAATGCATTTAGTTGGTTTTATTTTTTTCGTTTATTATTATTATTATTGTTATTATTATTTTCAATATGTCCATAGTTTTTTATTTTTGTTTCTTGTCTAGTTTGAGTTATTTTCATACATCAGAGGAGCAATGTTAAAAGATGACACGCCCCCATCTGTCATTGGTCAGTCAAGCAGATAGGCCCGCCCACTCTCGCTCCATTGGTTGATTCAGTAGTTGACATTAGCCGCTCAACAAATCAGAATCAAAATATGTTTTCAGTGTCTTTTTATAACACATTTCTTTTTATTTTCATCTATAATGAACCAATCCGATGAATTCATCATGAAGTGCTGAGTACACTAGAATAACATGAATATAATCAGCACTGCAGCTCAAACTCTGATGATCCAGACACCGGGAGAATGAAGGAATCGTGTGATTGAGAGACACACAGCTCTTGGGATCAGCAGGACGAGGCTCTGAAGCGTTCGTTTCTCATGTAATGTGTGTCATTAATAGCCAATCAGTGTCCTGTGAGACTCAGTCTGCTCAGTTCAGTCATGAGCAGTTAATTACAGATCACTGATTAATAGACACGCTCAGATCTCTGCAATAGAGAAATAAACTGAATGTGGATTAAATACACTCACCAAGTACCATCAATAAGTCATATTTACCCATGTTCATGCTAACCAGGGTTATTTTAGTAAAATAAAATTAAAATTGCAAAAAAAAAAAAAAAAATCATTATTTTAAATAAAATATAAAAAATCGAAAACTAAAAAAAGAAATAATTTTAAATAAAAATAAAAAAAAGATTTTATTTGCCAATGCAACATTTGCCATTTCAACTTGTACTAAGATAAAACAAAACTGAAAAAAAAAAAAAAAAAATCAATTTAAATGGAAAAAACACCTACTAAATATAACAAAAGCGTATGAAAATGAAAAAATATGTATTTTTTGTGTGGACTTCAATGTCACTAAAATATCAGTCTTTAACTGAATAAAAGTAATTGTTTTCTCAATGAACAGAAATGCTGATTCCAAGCTATTTCATAAATGCATTTCAAAAATGGAAATGAATGCATGCAAACAATTGAACTATACTATGCTTTTTTAAGTGCAGAAATCTGACCGGTTAATTTCTCAACTAACAAATATGGATCTCATTAAGTTTATTACTTTGTTAAAATGGTGAGATCCAAATGCATGAAAATTTTAATCTAATTCATCATTCCTTCATTTAGGATTTCAACTTGTAAAGCTTCCTAGAAACACAAAAGGAGATGTTTAGCAGGATGTTCACGCTCCTTTCTACATTCATAGAGAGCAAAATGTGAATTCTGAGTAGGGCTGCAAATCGATTAGTTGTGATTAATTGATTCAAAATAAAACTTTATGTTTACAATGTATATGTATAGATAAATACACATGTGTATATGCACTGTAACCTTATGTAAATACTCACACACACACATAGTATGAAAACATTATTATTTAAAATCGATTAATGGCATCTAATGTGTTCTCAGCCTGACTCCTGCTCTGAGTCCTGTGTGTTTGTGAGTGTTTCGCACTGAAGTCAGTGAGTAATGTGTGTTTCAGGTGAACGGGAGGGATCTGTCCAGAGCCAGTCATGAGGAGGCGGCCGAGGCTTTACGCAGCGCTAAAGACCCCATCGTGGTGCAGGTGCTCCGGCGGACCCCTCGGCCCCGGGGTCAAGGGTCAGCGCAGGACGTCCAGCTGGTGGACGTGTGCACGCAGACGGAGATCACCTTCGAGCACATCATGGCTCTGGCCAAACTGCGTCCGGCCACACCACCGGTGCCGGACATCTGCCCCTTCCTCCTGTCCGACAGGTGACCAACACATTCAGCACATAGCTCATGTCTGTCCGTTTAAAACTTACCATGATTACATACGTGATGCTGAGTCTTTTACAACAGTTCAAGAAACAAAAAAACAAACTGCCTATTTATGCTCTATTTCGACAACAACAAAGGTTTAAAACACAGGCACAGCTCTGTTTTGAGTCTCTGAGCAGCATGACAGTGATTCCTTCCTGAATCTGAATCAACCGTTTAAATGATTCGGTTCAATCACAATGACTCACTTATTAACAGTGGCTTGCTGCCACCTACTGGCCGTTTTAATTCCACATTTAAGGTATTTTTATTTGATCAGTATTCAGTGTTTTTTGTTTAATATATCAAAACATTTATGCATTAGTAACTGCAGATGAAACGCTCTGCATTAAACGGTGTGTAAATCTAAATCCCACTTCAGACGCAGCTTCTGTGTTTCCTCTGCAGTGCAAAGATGAATTGTTCTGATATTTATTTGCCTGTTAAACCCCCAAATGTCTTATTATTGTAATTCACTGATTAAATGTAAGAATTTGACTTGCAAACTTTTAGAAAAATGGCTTTTTAAAGGTAAGAATTCCCATAAAAGGTCAAAATCAATTTAAACTTATTGGAAATGATACATTTCTATCAGTGTGAACTGACCATCACACAGAATTAGAGAATATCAAAAACTTTAGAAGTATAAGATACCAGCACAATAATACACTGAGCGAAATGTAGTCTAATTATCGTTATCGACTAGATCCCAGGAAATATTGAGATATTATTTGCGTGTCACCCATACTGGAAGCTCAAGACAAATCCTAGTGTGTGGAAACACAATCTTTCTGATTCTGAAAACGTTGAAGGAACGTTGTTTCTGAATGTTTCTTATCATGATTGTAATGTTATTTAAAGGTTACAAAAATGTTTATGACACTGCACCAACTTCACTTTCACCCGAATAATAGCATTATTTTAATATTTATTTTCTGTTGAAATGTCCAGTTTTCCTTTGGTTATTAGAATTTTACTTAAAGGTTACAACAGCATTCTACTACTGTAAATATTAATGATTTCAACATTCATTTTTTTTTATAATTTTCCACAATAGTTAAATCGCATAATGATTAAAAACGGTATTTACAGGTTAGGAAGACATTTCTTCAATGCTCTGCTAACTTTTCCACTTAAAATATAGTATTATTGAATGTTTATGTTTAATATTCTACCAATGTTCAAATGTCCAGCGTTCTTGTGTTTAGATGGTTATTTGAAGGTTACAAACAAACGTTTGGTAGAACATTCCGGTGTGAAGAACATGAGGTTTTCTGGACTGGTTCACAGGAGTATCTGGGTTTCTCCTCAGGAGACGCAGGGCCGGCTGCAGTGCATGCTGGGAAGTTAATTGAAAGCGTCTGAGGCACAGAGCGGTGGTTAGGGAGGTAATTAATGCCGTGGATAATTCATAGTCTAAATTTGTCACCCGCTCAAGATCCAGGTTTAGTTTCTGAACTCTCTTTGGTGCGTGGTGTGCTGATGTGGGCTTTCTGATTTCCTTTGTTCTTCCAGACAAAAGCGTTCAGGGATTCTCGGTGAATGTTGTTGTTGTAATAGTGCCTGGAAATATGCATTATTCAGGAATAATTTACAGTAATCTCACCCTTAAGGACCGTTCAGCATTTAGATGAGTGGGTGGATGAAAGAAATGGAAAGATACTGTAGTAAATGGAGTAGATTCAGTACATTTGTGTAAAAAGATCTGAATCCAGTGATCAGGCTGCTTCAGCATCATTGCTCAGCTCGCTTTATAGAGTCAGCACACAGATGATAAACCACCTGACTGTACCAGAGACGCTAGCACACGCTAATGAACAGCATCAGCCGTGAGCAGAAGAAAACACAGACACGCACGCGAGTCACGCGGAGGACAGCAGACGAGATGATAGAGATGAAGGAGACTCGGAGCAGACGCACACGACACATCTGAGCTGAAGATGCATGATGTGTGTTTGTGTCTCCATCGGCTGACTTCTGCAGTCTCTGCGCTCGTTCTTCACCACATGTGACGCCTGAACTCCAGAGCTCGTATTATTATATAACCTCATATTATATTATTGAGACCTTTAGTAGCATTTTCCTGCTGTATCTCATGAGATGGGAATTCATAAAACGCATTCATGGAATGTTTCTCATTCATAACCTCTGGAGGACAATATCTGTCTGAGATACAACTATCTGAAAATCTGGAATCTGAGGGAGCAAAAACATCTAAATATTGAGAAAATCATCTTTAAAGTTGTTCAAATGAAGTTATTAGCAATGCATATTACTAATCAAACATTAAGTTTTGATATATTTACGGTAGGAGATTTACTAAATATCTTCATGAACATGATCTTTACTTAATATCCTAATGATTTTTGTCATAAAAGAGAAATGTATAATTGAGACTCACACAGTGTAATGTTGTCTATTTCTACAGATATAGCCCAGAGACTCGAGACGTTTGTGCTCCAGAGACACATATTTTTATTCTCTGGGATGAATCAGTGTAAAAACAAATCACATGATGAAACACTCAAACTGAAAACAGACTAGAGTTAAAACGGCTGATTCAGATTAAACTCGGAGTCAGTGCAAACGTGTCCACAGAGGAAGGCAACTGAATTATGTTTCATCATGTCACATGGCAGATAAAGCAAGACAAATGTTGCTAAAAAAACACTAAATGAATGTACCACCAGAAATATCTATGAAATTATTGAAAACGTCACTCAGTATTTATATTTAGTCATTTTGCAGATGCTTTTATCCAAAACTAAATTTGGGGGACACAAAGTAATTCTTCTTAAAGAGGCAAACAGACACACGAAGTGCTCGTAATACCAAGGTTTAGACGCTGTTCAAATGAGTACAAGCCAGAAAGAGAAGGAATAAATAAAATGTGTATATATATATGTGTTGAAAGAGATGAGTTTTCATCTGTTGCTTGTAGATTGTCAGGGATTCATCGATCGGGATCGGGATGGGAAGATCATTCACCAGTCAGGAACAGTGAAGGAGAATGTTCTGGAAAGTGATTGTGATCCTCTCTGTGATGGTCCCGTGATGTGTCGCTCACTAGTGTGTGTTCTCTGCTCAGCTGTCTCTCTCTGCACACCTTGGATCAGGAATATTCGGAGGACAACATGGCAGCGGACGGCGAGAGGAACGACGACTTCCAGTACGAGGTGAGAGCCCTTTCACCGGAGACTCACAAACACTGAAGATATAACAGCGTCAGGCTGATCCCGGCTCATTAAACATGTGCTGACAACTCCAACATTATGAAGAAAACACTATTCTTTGAACATGCAAAATGTCCATTTTTTACATTTTTCATTTATTATTTTTTGGTTTTGCGAATGCTAAAGGAACATTCCATTTTAGAATTTAGCAAACATTACGTACTGGAAAACAAGACGAAAATAACTAGATCTTTAATTGAACAGTTAAAGCAGTGCAGAATGCATTGTGGGAAGGAGCAGGTGAGATTGTTCAGGATGTATGAATGTAAGGTTTCTCTGAGAGGCGTGTGATTATTCTGCCTCTGGATGTCTGCAGATGAAATATAGATCCTCTGACTCCTGCCTGACCCCAGAAACATGTTATACATGAAAATACTGTTTCAGCTTTGAAATTACACGTTGAATTGTGTCCCTGGAGCACAAGAGCAGTCTCGAGTCTCTGGGCTATATCTGTAGAAATAGACAACAATACAGTGTTAGGGTCAAAATTATCAATTTTTCCTTTAAGACAAAAATCATCAGGATATTAAGTAAAGATCATGTTCACTGAAGATATTTAGTAAATCTTCTACTGTAAATATATCAAAACTTAATGTTTGATTAGTAATATTCATTGCTAAGAACTTCATATGAACAACTTTAAAGATGATTTTCTCAATATTTAGATGTTTTTGCTCCCTCAGATTCCAGATTTTCAGATAGTTGTATCTCAGACAGATATTGTCCTCCGAACAAACCACACATCAATGAGAGATGATTTATTCAGCTTTCAGGAGATGTATACATCTCAATTACACAAAACTGACCCTTATGAGGTCACGTATTAGTGTGATAATCTCTACATAATTATTTCTCTAATATTTTAGCAATATTTTAGTGAAAATCTGCTTTTTTTTTCCTTTGTCCTACACCAAAAAATAATAATAATAACAATATTAGTTTACAGTAAATTTAAAGGAAATACAATTGTTTAATTTATATCTTGCACCAAAAATAAATAAAATAAAAGCACCTAAATAAATAAAAAGAAATTTTAAAAGTAAATTCATAAAACCCAAATATAAAAGTTAAATTCAAATGTAAGACCAAATGAATGAGTGAATAATAACAAAACGTTTCAAATGAAGTCTCCATTAAAATTACACCTAAATAAATAAAAATATAAAGCAAATTATATACCTGAAACATTACAAAATCAAAAAATAAAAGTGTTTTTAACTAAAAGAAATAAAATGTAATCTTGTTTTAAAACAAACTTGTAAATATTTGTTGTATTTTTTTTTTTTGTAAATGCTTATGTAGTCATAAAATACTATTTTATTCAAGATGTCAAGTTAAATAAAAACAATTGTAAATAAAACAATTAAACAAATAAAACAATTCCCCAAATAATAATAATAAAAATAGACCAAAAAATAAAAACTAAAACATTAAAAATGTTTAAAAATTGTTCTAAATTGTTTTAAATTGCTAAATCCCACATCAAAAAAAAATATACAAACTGAAAAATTACAAAAATTTAAATCCTACTAAACAAACAACAAACATTTTTTTAAAGTCAGTCTTAAATGAATACATCCTTCAATAAATCCAGTGCAAAAAACTCAATTTCCAGTGGAGTCTGTTGACTGATGTAACTGTATGTGTGTGTGTGTGTGTGTGTGTGTGTGTGTGTGTGTGTGTGTGTGTGTGTGTGTGTGTGTCTCTCTGCAGGAGGTGGAGCTGCTTCGACTGAGCAGTCAGGAGAAGCTGGGACTCACGCTGTGCTACAGGACAGACGAGGACGAGGACGAGGACATCTACGTCAGCGAGGTGCACCGCTCACATCACACACACACTTCTACATGTTTCTGTTCATAATCAGTCCTGATGAGACGATGGCTTAGAAACCTCCATTAGAGCGACATAAACACACACATAACACTCAGATGTAGTTTTAATCATTAAGTCTGATATGTGATCATAAAAGCCTTTAAAATGTCTTTAATAGTGAATTATGAAATAAATAAAAATTACTAGACTGAGTGTGACAACTAGCCCCGGTCATGTAACATCTGTACAACCAAGATTTTGTAATGTTTTTGAAAGAAGTGTCTCCTGTTCACCAAGACTACATTTAATTGATTAAAAAAACAGAGTAAAAATAGTGAAATATTATTCTGATGTAAATCATCTGTTTTCTGTGTGAATCTGTGTTAAAGTGTAATTTATTTCTGTGATGCTCCGCTGTATTTTCAGCATCATTCCTCCAGTCTTCAGTGTCACATGATCTTCAGAAATCAGAATAATATGATGCTCAAGAAACATAATCAGAATAGTTTTTTTAGCAGTACATTAGACTGACACACACACACACATCTTTCTCTGTGTGTGTGTGTGTGTTGAGCTCCGGCTTCATTAGAAGTCCTCTCAGATTCATCAGGTCTCTGCAGCACGACTGAATACAGATCCGTCAGCACTTACAGGCTTATTAAAAACTGAAGAGCAGAGAGCGTGATCTCAGTGAAGAACGGCCCGAGAGAGATGAAGCCCTCTTCATTCATTACTCACGTGTTCAGTGTGTGTCTCGATCTAATGAACACACAGAAGCTCAGCTCGGATCTGAGCGATCAGAAGCTTGTGTCTCTATGAAGCACAGCAGCTGCTTCTGGGAGTAAAATCACATTTAATTTCTCCACAGGAGTCCTTAAAGAAGACCTAGAAGTTGTTAATCAATTGGTTTAAGCTTCCATTAACTGTGTTTAACAGCAGCATTCCTAGTGAAAAACTACATTACCCATGATCCTGTGAGGCTAATTCCACCAATCAGAGACTGTGAATGACGTAATGCTGCTTACACTTTATTTTAGACTTGTTTTCTAGTATAAATATCTGAACCGTTTTTAATCAAGACACCTTTACTGGAGAAGCTTAATGACTTCAGGTGTTAAGATGTTCAGGATTATTATAATTAACTAAAACTGAAACTAAAATAAAATAAAACTTATTTTGTTACTTGAAATAAATGCTAACTGCAATAAAATACATTTTAAAATCATTTTAGTTCAGCTAGTTGCCAAGAAAGTAAATCTCATTTAGTTTGTAAAAGTAGTACTCGATGTACTAAAATAAATAAAACTGGAATAAAAATGTATAAAAACTATATAGACACATTTGAAAAAACTCAAATAAATATACCAAGAACAAAATTACTAAGACTTTATCAAAAAAAAAAAAGAGAATACTAATAAAACAAATACTCACTGTAACTTAGTGATAATAAAATAATTTATACAGCATATTCAATTTATAATTTAGTTTAGCAGAAAACAAGACGTGTGTGTTGATCGTATATTAGATCTAAAATATTTATATGCCTAATTTGCAATAAACTAAATATATTGTTTCTATGTATAAAATCCACATCTTTAATTGAACAGTAAATAATTTCTCCATTGTTCTTAACTCAGTGATATTCGCAGTGCATCATGGGATTGTAGTTCTTTCATCACTAAAGCTGTTAAGTCTTGCATCTTTTCTGAAGTCTTTATGAGGAAAATTAATAGGAAGAAGTGGGCGGGCCCTAATGCGTTCTGATCACAGAGGAGCGAGGGATTGGCTGGAGTCTTAGCCAATCAGATCCACAGACCATAATTGTGAATGACGTGATTGATTTAGAATCTGAAATCTGCTCTTTGCTCCTCAGATCGAGCCGAACAGCATCGCTGCGAGAGACGGTCGGATCCGAGAAGGAGACCGCATCTTACAGGTGACTTCACCTTCACTCATTAACTCTGTTGTGTTCAGCAGCAGCACATTCCTCCGGCAGCTACAGGACCCGAGGGAGAGCAGGGTACGGTGTATTTTCAGCTGTGGTCTGATGCTCAGGAAAGCATCCCGAGGTGTTTCTGAGACGCTCTCCATGGACTCTGTGCTTCCCAGTAAACTCACTCTTCAGGATCATGTGCAGCAAAAACTGAAACAGTTTTCAAAAACTGAAACTTGCTAAAAGCAAGACCAGTGGGGTCAGAAATATAAAACAGGACAGAAATACTGAGGAAGAACTGTAGTAATGTAACGCTGCGCCTCATTGGCTGATGTGTGTGATTGACAGATAAATGGGCGGGACGTTCAGAACAGACAGGAAGCAGTGGCCGTTCTCTCGAATGAAGAATTCAGGAGTATTGTGCTGCTGGTCGCAAGGCCAGAAATACAGGTACACACACACACACACATCTACCGAGTTATAAAACACACCTGCATGGCTTATGAATATTAATCATTCATTCATTAATATTCATGTTGTTTACCCAGCAGTCCATCTTACTATAAACAGGGTATTATCCTTAAAGACTTTTTTTTTTAACTTGGCATAAAATAAATGTTAAGAGGAAGTAAATAAAAAAACCTTTCCAAGGGAAAACTTATTTTAATTTAGTTTGTTGAAGAAAGAAAATAACGAATACTAAATAAATTTAAACTGAAAAATAAAAATGTATTAATACTATACAGACTTTCAAATAAATATAAAAGTAACACAAAAAATACTAAAACTTTAAATTAGAATTAAAATAGAGAAAACATAAAATCTAATTATGTTAATTTTAGTTTATTAATTTTGTGTTTTGTCATGTATTTATATATATATATATATATATATATATATATATATATATAAAATATATAATAACATTTTAGCTTATTTTAAATTTTAAATGAAATAAAAAGGAACAAGGAACATAAAAACAACAAAATAACAAAAAATTTGAAAATTTAAACAGATGTATAATATATAAAAAAAATTACTATTAAAGTACCTCAGTGATACTAAAATATCATTGATTTTGATACATTTTCATGATTTCTTAGAATAAGAAATAAAGATTCGAATGCTGCTATATCATGAGTGAAAATAGAACTAGTGGAACAATCTAAAACAAATTTTACTCTTTAGATAACGTTCTAAATCACAAGAAAACTGTTTGTTTAAAAAAAAAAAACAAGTCTTGGAGTTTGATAAATGTTCAAATAACTGTTTAATAAATGTAAATGTTAAATAAATAAATGTTTTAGAAACCTAGACGTGTTCCCTAGAGCTGATTGAGCCGGTTACATCGTTCCCAGTGCATCATGGGAGTGGACACTGTTTCCATGGTAGCACTGACAGATAGCTGGACTGGGCTTCAGGATAACGAGTGCAGTTCTTGATGATGAAGCTGAACTCAAAGCTCATGATGGGTCAAAAGAGCGTGGTCTTGTTCATGCGTGAGGTGTGTGGTGTTTCAGGACGAGCCGTGGCTGGATGACGAGCACAGTGAATACTTAGAGGAGCTGAAGATGGAGATGCTGGAGGAGGAAGAGGAGGAGGAGATGAAGAGAGCGGCTCGAGAGCAGGACCAGAAGGTCAGAGAAACACCATCACACTCTTCAGCTGTAAACCTTGCTTTCCTTTCATTTCTTCTGCTGGAGAAGATGTAAACAACAGTTATCCTTTTTATTTAGATTGACTTAAAGAATTAAAACTGAATAAACTAAAACTGATCAATAAAAATCAATAAATAGCTCAAAATAATAAAAAGAAAATTGACACAAAAACATTAAAAAAACACAATTACTGAAACTTTATTTACAATTAAAGTGGAAACAGAAAATGTATTAATAATATCCTATTCAAAATATTTTTAATTTAAAATAATAATTAATTAGTTTAATGTTTGTTTTTCTCATTTTTAGTAGTTTAGTTTTTTTTTCATTATATTGACTACATTTTTATTTCAGTAGCTGAAAAAACAACACACACATTTATGCGTGTGCTTTTAATATTTCATTTGATTTTATTTAAAAAAAAAAAAAAAAAATCCTAGTTTAGTTGTATTTTTGTCGTTTTCCATGACAAGTATATAAATGTTCCTAAATTAATATATATACATATACACACACAGGTGCTGGTCGTATAATTAGAATATCATCAAAAAGTTGATTTCACAAATTCCATTCAAAAAGTGAAACTTGTAAATAATATTCATTTATTACACAAACTGATATATTTAAAATGTTTATTTCTTTTAATTTTAATGTTTATAACTGACAACTAAGGAAAACCACAAATTCTGTATCTCAGAAAATTAGAATATTGTGAAAAGGTTCAGTTTTGAAGACACCTGGAGCCACACTGTAATCAGCTAATTAACTCAAAACACCTGCAAAGTCTTTAAATGATCTCTCAGTCTAGTTCTGTAGGACACACAAACATGGGGAAGACTGCTGACCTGACAGTTGTCCAAAAGACGACCATTGACACCTTGCAAGTCAAGTCACCTTTATTTATATAGCGCTTTAAACAAAATACATTGCGTCAAATCAACAGAACAACATTCATTAGGAAAACAGTGTCTCAATAATGCAAAATGATAGTTAAAGGCAGTTCATCATTGAATTCAGTGATGTCATCTCTGTTCAGTTTAAATAGTGTCTGTGCATTTATTTGCAATCAAGTCTGTTTCCTGTGGTCTTGTCCTGGTGGTCCTCTGAGACAAGGTCTTTACAGGGGATCTGTATCTGGGCTCTATTTGTCCTGGTCTCCGCTGTCTTTCAGTTCAATGCCTTGCTCAAGGGCACCTAAGTCGTGGTATTGAAGGTGGAGAGAGAACTGTACATGTACTCCCCCCACCCACAATTCCTGCCGGCCCGGGACTCGAACTCACAACCTTTCGATTGGGAGTCCAACTCTCTAACCATCAGGCCACGACTTCCCCAACAGGATACGTACTGGATCCGGGTGATTGCAGTGACCCTCTGATCTGGATACAGACTGGATCTGGTGGCCACGGTGACCTCGGAACAAGAGAGAAACAGACTAATATTAGCGTAGATGCCATTCTTCTAATGATGAAGCAAGTACATAGGGTGTTATGTGAAGTGTTTCCGGTTCCGGTTTACCTAATTAATGCAGCCTAAAAATCCTTTAGGCTGCATTAGGCAGTGGCTCAGTGGTTCATGTAGGTTGTCTACAAACCGGAAGGTTGGTGGTTCAATCCCCAGCTCCACCTGACCAAGTGTCGAGGTGTCCTTGAGCAAGAGACCTAACACCAGCTGCTCCCGATGAGCTGGACGGAGCCTTGTCAGTTTGTGTATGTGTATGTGAATGGGTGAATGTGAAGCAAATTGTAAAGCGCTTTGTCATGTGGTCTCTTGAAAGCAATATATAAATGCAGTCCATTTACTTTAACAGATTTGGATATTAAAAGCATATTAGTATGTTATGTGTATGCCAGGTTAAAGAGATGGGTCTTTAATCTAGATTTAAACTGCAAGAGTGTGTCTGCCTCCCGAACAATGTTAGGTAGGTTATTCCAGAGTTTAGGCACCAAATAAGAAAAGGATCTGCCGCCCGCAGTTGATTTTGATATTCTAGGTATTATCAAATTGCCTGAGTTTTGAGAACGTAGCGGACGTAGAGGAGTATAATGTAAAAGGAGCTCATTCAAATACTGAGGTGCTAAACCATTCAGGGCTTTATAAGTAATAAGCAATATTTTAAAATCTATACGATGTTTGATAGTGAGCCAGTGCAGTGTGGACAGGACCGGGCTAATATGGTCATACTTCCTGGTTCTAGTAAGAACTCTTGCTGCTGCATTTTGGACTAGCTGTAGTTTGTTTACCAAGCGTGCAGAACAACCACCCAATAAAGCATTATAATAATCTAACCTTGAAGTCATAAATGCATGGATTAACATTTCTGCATTTGACATTGAGAGCATAGGCCGTAATTTAGATATATTTTTGAGATGGAAAAATGCAGTTTTACAAATGCTAGAAACGTGGCTTTCTAAGGAAAGATTGCGATCAAGTAGCACACCTAGGTTCCTAACTGATGACGAAGAATTGACAGAGCAACCATCAAGTCTTAGACAGTGTTCTAGGTTATTACAAGCAGAGTTTTTAGGTCCTAAAATTAACACCTGTTTTTTCAGAATTTAGCAGTAAGAAATGCATTCCATTAGTTTTTCAAATAGGTGTGTTTCACCGGGCCGCAAAGAAATATAGAGCTGCGTATCATCAGCATAACAGTGAAAGCTAACACCATGTTTCCTGATGATATCTCCCAAGGGTAACATATAAAGCATGAAGAGTAGCGGCCCTAGTACTGAGCCTTGAGGTACTCCATACTGCACTTGTGATCGATATGATACATCTTCATTCACTGCTACGAAGTGATGGCGGTCAAATAAGTACGATTTAAACCATGCTAATGCACTTCCACTGATGCCAACAAAGTGTTCAAGTCTATGCAAAAGAATGTCGTGGTCAATTGTGTCAAACGCAGCACTAAGATCCAATAAAACTAATAAAGAGATACACCCAGTACGGAGAGCAGTCTCAGTACTATGATACGGTCTAAATCCTGACTGGAAATCCTCACATATACCATTTTCTCTAAGAAGGAATATAATTGTGAGGATACCACCTTTTCTAGTATCTTGGACAGAAAAGGGAGATTCGAGATTGGTCTATAATTAACTAGTTCTTTGGGGTCAAGTTGTGTTTTTTTTTATGAGAGGCTTAATAACAGCCAGTTTTAAGGTTTTGGGGACATATCCTAATGACAATGAGGAATTAATAATAGTCAGAAGAGGATCTATGACTTCTGGAAGCACCTCTTTTAGGAGCTTAGATGGAATAGGGTCTAACATACATGTTGTTGGTTTAGATCAGTGGTTCCCATTTATATATTTATATATATATATTTATTTATTTATATTTATATATTTATATTTATATATATATATATATATTTATATAAATATATATATATTTATATAAATATATACAGTATTGTTCAAAATAATAGCAGTACAATGTGACTAACCAGAATAATCTCTCTTAAGCTCTTAAGGCTGTGCAATTGGGCAATTAGTTGAATTAGTTGAAAGGGGTGTGTTCAAAAAAATAGCAGTGTGGCATTCAATCACTGAGGTCATCAATTTTGTGAAGAAACAGGTGTGAATCAGGTGGCCCCTATTTAAGGATGAAGCCAACACTTGTTGAACATGCATTTGAAAGCTGAGGAAAATGGGTCGTTCAAGACATTGTTCAGAAGAACAGCGTACTTTGATTAAAAAGTTGATTAGAGAGGGGAAAACCTATAAAGAGGTGCAAAAAATGATAGGCTGTTCAGCTAAAATGATCTCCAATGCCTTAAAATGGAGAGCAAAACCAGAGAGACGTGGAAGAAAACGCAAGACAACCATCAAAATGGATAGAAGAATAACCAGAATGGCAAAGGCTCAGCCAATGATCACCTCCAGGATCAAAGACAGTCTGGAGTTACCTGTAAGTACTGTGACAGTTAGAAGACGTCTGTGTGAAGCTAATCTATTTTCAAGAATCCCCCTCAAAGTCCCTCTGTTAAAAAAAAGGCATGTGCAGAAGAGGTTACAATTTGCCAAAGAACACATCAACTGGCCTAAAGAGAAATGGAGGAACATTTTGTGGACTGATGAGAGTAAAATTGTTCTTTTTGGGTCCAAGGGCCACAGGCAGTTTGTGAGACGACCCCCAAACTCTGAATTCAAGCCACAGTACACAGTGAAGACAGTGAAGCATGGAGGTGCAAGCATCATGATATGGGCATGTTTCTCCTACTATGGTGTTGGGCCTATTTATCGCATACCAGGGATCATGGATCAGTTTGCATATGTTAAAATACTTGAAGAGGTCATGTTGCCCTATGCTGAAGAGGACATGCCCTTGAAATGGTTGTTTCAACAAGACAATGACCCAAAACACACTAGTAAACGGGCAAAGTCTTGGTTCCAAACCAACAAAATTAATGTTATGGAGTGGCCAGCCCAATCTCCAGACCTTAATCCAATTGAGAACTTGTGGGGTGATATCAAAAATGCTGTTTCTGAAGCAAAACCAAGAAATGTGAATGAATTGTGGAATGTTGTTAAAGAATCATGGAGTGGAATAACAGCTGAGAGGTGCCACAAGTTGGTTGACTCCATGCCACACAGATGTCAAGCAGTTTTAAAAAATTGTGGTCATACAACTAAATATTAGTTTAGTGATTCACAGGATTGTACAAAATAGTTTTGAGTTTGTACAGTCAAAGGTAGACACTGCTATTTTTTTGAACACACCCCTTTCAACTAATTGCCCAATTGCACAGCCTTAAGAGCGTGCATATCATGAATGCTGGGTCTTGTTTGTTTTCTGACAATCTACTGAACCTACTGGTAACTTGTTTGCCACGTAGCAATAAAAAATATACGAAAAACCTTGATCATTCTGGTTAGTCACATTGTACTGCTATTATTTTGAACAATACTGTATATATAAATACACACGAGCAGTTTCGTCCCGCTTGCATTATGTTTGCCATTTGATGTTGGGCACTGTTGTGGTCGCGTCTGCGTCTTTTACATTATAAGCGCGCTTGCCACGTGCAACGCACCCACATTTGAAATAACGAAATTGTAATTGAAATTGGCATTGTTAGCATATGATTTTATAAAAACTTCAAAAAAAATTTTTTTAGATAAAATTATTAGTAGAACATTTTAAGGATCTTTATTCACCTCAAAGCATATCCGCTCCCGCTTAATTTAGCCACTGTATTGAATAAATACCTGGGGTTATGTTTGTTTTCTTCTAAAACAGAAGTAATCAGATCTAGCAGTTTTTAATGCTTTTCTATAGGATATGCTACTTTCCCGCCAAGCAATACGAAATACCTCTAGTTTTGTTTTCCTCCAGCTGCGCTCCATTTTTCGGGCTGCTCTCTTTAGGGTGCGAGTATGCTCATTATACCATGGTGTCAAACTGTTTTCCTTAACCTTTCTTAAGCGTAAAGGAGCAACTGTATTTAAAGTGCTAGAAAAGAGAGAGTCCATAGTTTCGGTTACATCATCAAGTTGTTCTGAGGTTTTGGATATGCTAAGGAATTTGGATACATCAGGAAGATAACTTAAAAAGCAGTCTTTTGTGGTAGAAGTGATGGTTCTTCGATACTTGTAACAAGAAGTAGAATTTACAATTTTGGCTATATGAAGTTTACACAGAACTAAATAATGATCTGAGATATCATCACTTGGCTGAATAATTTCAACACTATCAACATCAATTCCATGTGACAGTATTAAATCTAGAGTATGATTTCGACAATGAGTAGGTCCTGAAACATGTTGTCTAACACCAATAGAGTTCAGAATGTCTATAAATGCTGATCCCAATGCATCTTTTTCATTATCAACATGGATATTAAAATCACCAACTATTAAAACTTTATCTGCAGCCAGAACTAACTCGGATGTAAAATCAGCAAACTCTTTAATAAAGTCTGTATGGTGCCCTGGTGGCCTGTGTACAGTAGCCAGTACAAACATAACAGGGGATTTATCATTAACATTGGTTTCTCTGGATAGTGTTATATGAAGCACCATTACTTCAAACGAGTTATACTTGAAGCCTGCCCTCTGAGAAATCCTGAAAATGTTGTTATAAATTGAAGCAACACCTCCCCCTTTGCCTTTTAGACGCGGCTCATGTTTATAACAGTAATCTTGGGGGGTGGACTCATTTAAAATAATGTAATTATCAGGTTTTAGCCAGGTTTCTGTCAAGCAGAGCACATCTATATTATGACAGGGAACTAAACTGCGAGCAAAATGGTCGCATATGTGACCTTTTGAAATGCCATTGCCATTGCGTTAAATTATGTTATATTAAAACAGAAATGTGTATTTTAAGAATACGTTTTATGACGTGCTCCGAGCATTCAACACATCAAGTTGGCTTCAGCCCTGGTTACTCACGCTGTGTTTGGTGCGAGAAAGAGAGCCACGTCTCGTGAACAGCAACACTGAACCGAGCTCTCCTTCAGGACGTTCACGTCCTCCTGCACCTGAACGAACAAATACAAATCGCAGTTTAAATAAACAGAAAAAAAAAAGAGCGAAAAGTGAAAGAGAGCTCAATTCAGCACCTCGGTGTTCTGGTGTTCAGGGAGCAAGCAGAGACGCGTCTCAAAGTCTTCTTGCTTTTGTACCGACAACAAATACATACAAAAAGTCAATACCCATCTTGGATAGTGTGTTCGAAAAAGTATGTGGTTATGTCTTAAGTGAAAGTAAAGAGTTACAAAAAAATTGGATGTGTAATGGATGCATTGTCTCTTAAAGTGACCGCGCCTTATTTACTAGCTCTGCTGTCAGTGTCTTTAATGTATGAAAATGAAAGTACCGTATTTTCCGGAATATTTTCATAGTTTGGCTGTGATAGTCCTCTGTGAAATATTATACCCAAAAAGTCTTAATGCTACCAGTGAAATTGATTAAAAAAAAAATTAGGGACCTGACCATGTTTTGCTTAAGTGTTTCTTTCTTTAATTGCTAATGCAACCTTTTCACACCACAGACTGAACCAAATTAAGCATTGCTTGCTTGGTAACTGTTCAACAAAGTATTGATAGTTGTGTAAATACTGTCATACTGACAGCTGTCTGAAGTTTTGGTTGATTCCATTACATATCTTTTTATCAAAGTTATCCGACATTATCAAGATGAATTTGTTCTGAGTTATTGTCATATTTTATTACCAATTTCTAAACTACAACAAATAAACTGTGATAATGTGAGAAATGTTGAAGGTGTCTGAATACATTTTGGTTTGATTGTGTATTTTATTTTACAGTGAAGACTATGCAGTGCTATTTTAAATTAACAAAAACAAACTTAAATGTGTTGTGTAAATAGCACAAATAAATAAATAGAATGAACATACAGTACAAATTAAACATGTCCCACTGTACACCCTGCACCGGGGCCCCTCTAACCCCAGCTACAAGACGGAGCAATGCACTGTGTGTACTGTAAGAAATAGAACAAGGCATGTGGTTTAAAAGATGGCAAGTAAAACAAAAAGCAGATCTGTATGCAATACAGTTTCATTATTGTTCATTATTATCCAGTAATTATTATAAATAATTTGTGTGACCAAATCATGTTTTGTGCCAGTAACTGAAAAAGTTAGTAGCGCAAGTGCCACCAGGGGAAAAAGTTATTGTAATTTCATGTTATGATCAGTTATCATTATTTACAAAAAGTGTTTTCGTAGAAAGGGATCTGATATTCAATAAGCCAAGCTTTATCATTTGTTTATCCATATTGCATCTGTTTTTTATTTGTTAAACCTCAATTAAATTGTTAATCTTAACTTGGTTTGGACATTTTTAGTATTTTCTAGTTCAGGGAACAGACACAGTCTCTATAGTGTGATATCTAGGTGAAAGAGTCTCTATGTGCTGAGAATTAGCTTGCACAAGGAGGACAAGACACAAAAGGTCACTGCAAAAGAGGCTGGCTGTTCACAGATCTCTGTGTCCAAGCACATTAATAGAGAGGAGAAGGGAAGGAAAAGATGTGGTAGAAAAAAAAGTGTACAAGCAATAGGGATAACCCTGGAGAGGATTGTGAAACAAAACCCATTCAAAAATGTGGGGGATTCACAAAGAGTGGACTGCAGCTGGAGCCAGTGCTTCAAGAACCACTACACACAGACGTATGCAAAACATGGGTTTCAGCTTCGCATTCCTTGTGTCAAGACACTCTTGAACAACAGACAGCGTCAGAAGCGTCTCGCTTCAGAAAGGACTGGACTGCTGCCGAGTGGTGCACAGGTATGTTCTCTGATGAAAGTAAATCAGGGTCCCAGAGTCTGGAGGAAGAGAGGAGAGGCACACAATCCACGTTGCTTGAGGTCCTGCACCTCCACCTGCACACAGTGCCAAAGCTACCAGTACCTGGTTTAAGGACCATGGTATCCCTGTTCTTGCAAACTCACCTGACCTTAATACCAAGAGAGAATCTATGGGGTATTGTGAAGAGGAAGATGTGATATGCCAGACCCAAGAATGCAGAAGAGCTGAAGGCCACTATCAGAGTAACCTGGTCTCTCATAACACCTGAGCAGTGCCACAGACTGATCGACTCCATGCCACGCCGCATTGCTGCAGTCATTCAGGGAAAAGAGCCACAACTAAGTACTGAGTGCTGTACATGATCATACTTTTGGCCAAGATTCCTAAAAATCATTTCTTTGTATTGGTCTTAAGTTATATTCTTGTTTTCTGAGACACTGAATTTGGGACTTTCCTTGGTTGTCGGTTATAATCATCAAAATTAAAAGAGACAACATTTGAAACATAATCTGTGTGCAATGAATGAATATAAAAGTTTCACTTTTTGGATGGAATTAGTGAAATCAACTTTTTTGATGATATTCTAACTATATGACCAGCACCTGTATGTATATATATAACGTACATTTCCAAAAATGATGATAGATGATAGATAAACAATCTGCATTATTTCTTGTTGTATGAAATAATTGAAACAAAGCCAGGTAATCATGTATTCCTGCCATCTCCCAAACGAGCACAGACGCTGGCTAATGAAGCCTCAGCTGACTCTGGTTGAGCTTAAAAATGTTTTCTCTCCGAATCTCTCGGCAGGCCAGAGCTACTCAAGAAGAAAGCATGGCGGCGTCCTGCTCCTACAGTCAGGAGACGAGCACGGCCCCAGAGCAGAGCGTCCTGGCTCAGATCCAGAAGCAGCTGTCTCGGTGTCTGTCGGGCCGGAGCTCAGCCGACGGAGCGGAGAAGGACGAGCGCTGGCGGCAGCTGCTGGAGCTCAAGTGTCAGATCCGCGGCGGCAGCGAGTACGACCTGTTCTACACACGCAGCAGCAGCAGCAGCGTCCCAGGCAGCGGTGTGGAGCACGAGCTGAGGATGCTGAACCAGGAGCTGCGCAGCATCCAGCTGGAGTGCCAGAGCATCATGAAGGTACAGAACCCACCGGCGGAGCTACAGAGCTCTCAAACATTTTAGGCACTTGTGTAAGAATACTGTTAAAATGAGACCTGTCCCTACCTGCAGGTGCACCAGCTGGGACCCCGTGAGCGTCCCGAGAGGTCAGACAAGGACAGCTCGAGTGCGTATAACACGGCTGAGAGCTCACGCAGCACACCGCTCGCCGCTGACCGCTCTCCGGAGCACCGCAGGGTAAGCCTGACCAACCGCAGGAACCTGCTAACACTCGGACGGGCCCCGAGCGACAGCCCCGACCACAGCAACCCGTCCGAGTCCGAGCAGACGGCCCCCGAGGGCCCCCAGAGCTACATGCATCTGATCCAGCAGCAGACGGCGCTGCAGTTCGTCAGTCCCTCTGAACCCAGGCTGGAGTGGAAGGTGAAGGTCCGGAGCGACGGCACCAGGTACCAGCGCTTCACTCTCTTACTCTACTCAAGTCACTGTACGCTATCTGAATATGCCCTACCGAACACTAACTCCTCATGTATTTTGCCAAGTTCTTCACCATTGACAGTGTTACTGGAGTAGTGTTGTGTAATATCTGTGGCAGGTACATCACCAAGCGTCCGGTCCGGGACAGACTCCTGCGGGAGCGAGCGCTGAAGATCAAGGAGGAGCGCAGCGGGGGCATGACGACTGATGATGACACCATGAGCGAGATGAAGATGGGACGCTACTGGAGCAAGGAGCAGCGCAAGCAGCATCTCCTGAGAGCCAAAGAGCAGCGGCGGAGGAGAGAGTTCATGCAGCGCAGCCGGCTGGAGAGTCTGCGGGAGAACCCCCTGAGCAGCGGAGAGGGACGCCCCGAGCCCAGCATCCTCCAGCTCAGCCACCGCAAGATGATGAAGAAGAGGAACAAGAAGATCCTGGACAGCTGGATGACCATTCAGGAGCTGATGACGCACGGGGAGAGACCTGAGGGATCCAGCGTCCACAACGCCTTCCTGTCCGTCACCACTGTATAGATCACTCCTCACTCTTTACCCCATGTGGTACGATCAACTCTTGCCTCGTTCAATGCGGCCATTTTTATCAGAAAGACACTAATATTTTTCACTTTGTTAATGTTTTCTAAGCAGTTCAATGAGATTCACTGCATTTTTTATGCTTTTTTGTTACCGGAAATGTTTCAACTATGGTAGGCTACATGAAGAAAGATTACATAATTCACTTTTGATCTAAACCTGTGTGACTTTCTACAGAAAAATATGACATGGGAGAAAATATTACTTCAGTGTTTTTGAGTGTGCTAACAGTAGTTTGACATTCCCCCACGAAACTCCAAAATGTGTATTTAAATTTATACTTTGCTTTCGCTCATTTCATTACTTAAATTTAACGTTTGTCCAAGTGAATTTTTACTGTTTTAAATCCCGTCCCTCAAGAAAACTTTTAAATCTCAGTTTTGCTGAAGACATTTTTATTCCACAATTTTGAATTTGTACTTTGACTTGACAACTAAAGTTTGGCTTTTGCCTAAGAGCAATTTTTACTAATTTTACATTTGAACTTTCACTGTTTGCTCACTGAAAATCAAATCAATTAATCACCAAATGTTAACTTTCGTCCAACAACTTTATTTATTTGTATTTTTTTAATTCATACTTTGTTCACTCTTTTGAATTACACATTTCTAATTAGTTAAAATTAATTATTAATAAAAAAAATTATTCTAAATTTAGCTTTTGCCCAAGATATTTTTTTATTACAATTTTATTTATACTTCATGTTTTCTCATTTAATTATTTAATTTTGCTTTCACACAAGATAATTTTTCAGAAATTAAACTTTTTACTTTGCATTCTATGGAAGTAAAATAATGACTTATGTCTTTGAAACAGAAAAGCATGCTGAATAGCACATTGTACTTGCACACAACTTGCATTTTAATGCCTTGTATTTCCAGGGCTTGCATTTTTAGGTCCTGAAATTTTATATAGTTGTTCATTTAAGCTGTGAATATTTCAATTAATTATTAAGTGTAATAGTTGTAATTAAGTTTTATTTTTAAGTTAAGTTTTATTTTCCATAAACCACCTGCATGTTTTCAAAGCCATAATAATTGAATTAGGCCTATGCCCACAAATATGACGAAAAAAAAAGCTCGGCTGCATTATTATAACATCAATAATAAAATATCAATAATAAGAAACGAATCGATGATATGCAGCATAATTGTTCATGTTAATTAATCAGACGTAAAGACTAGCTCTTGCAACTTTTATCTGAATAAAATTTGCTGATGCAGATGTGAACTTGACCGAAAGTGTAACTCGATCGAATTGTGCTTTACAAACAAGAAAGTACAATTAATTCACATTAGTGTCACTATAGTTATTTTATGTATTTTAATATTTAATTAATATTTTGTATTCAATTTGCACTTTCTGATCAACCAAAATATTATTTAAATATTATTTAACAGCATGGAAATCACTGATTATTGCTAAATAATTGAATAACATTTTAAATATATTTAAGATAAAAACTAATACAAACTAATAATTTTGATTTTCGTCATCTCTACGAATATGTTTAATGTAATTAGGCTACAAATATATCCAGTGCATTTTTATTTTATAAAGACCATTTCAGTATTTGTCTGTGATTTAAAAATTAACACACAAAGATACTTTTTCTTTTTTTGCTGCTTTATTCAACGGCATTTTTTTTTAACAAAACATTGTCTTCCAGTGTAACTTTAGCAGCATATTTTGATCCAGCGGTGAAACTTAGTTTTTAAAAAAGAAAAAAGTTCACCAAGTTTAACCAGACAACTATTATAAGGTATAAAACAGAGACCAATAGCATAGATATTTGAACTATGGCTAAAGCTCAAAACTAAAATAATAATATTATAAAAAAAAAATGGATATTATATTTACCACGACCGGTGAAACATTCAAATGTCTATTCAAAAACATAAGGCGGTCTACGTGCTCAGATGAGAGCCGAGTGCGCAGTCTGTTCACATTTACTGGAATAAATTCGCTCCGCTGGAACAGATGTTGCAGGAACAGCCAGGCACCACTGGACAAGTAAACCTTCTCTGTCCCTGAAACTAATGGGCAGCAAATCTTTCACCACCATTTCAGCGAACAGCTTTGTCGTCTTCTCGGTTCTGCCTGCGTTGCATTTAGGTCTTACGGCAGGTGATTCAATGCTCGTCTGAGTTGCCGCATTGTTATCGCCAGATATTTTATGTACAAATTTTAGATGATAGCGCATTGTATTTGTTGTAGATGTGTGTGACAGCTTGGCACTGCACAGCTTACCCTGAACTGTTTTTTCTTCGTTCTTCTCAAAGGCAAGCCAGTCATCACTACGTGACTTTGATGAAATGATTATGTCTTACGTCTTTTGAGGCATCAAGTGCTGCCATAACCAATAAAAAAAATTATAATAATAATTTTGATCATCGTTTACGTGATCGATCATCGCTGTCGAGTACTCGATTACTCGATCACTGTTGCACATCCCTAATAGAAATATTCACGGCTTAAATGAACAAATATATAAAATTTCAGGACCTAAAAATGCAAGCCCTGGAAATACAAAGCATTAAAATGCAAGTAATGTTAATGCAATGCATTATTTTTCAGTTAGTGCTATTCAGCATGCTTTTTACTTCCATAGCATTCATTCTTTTAATCAAATTTCACATTCATCATTGAACATTGTCAAAATTGTGAATTTGTGCTTTACATTGGCTCCTTTACTCTCTTAGGTTTTGCTTTTTATATATTTAGATTTTGAACTTTGCATTTACTTTTTTTTTTTTTTTTTTTTTTTTTGCTTTCACCTAAACTTTTTTTTTTTTATTTGCTTTTACCCAATACTTGTTTTAGCTTGGATTTGTACTTTGCATTCACCCCCTTGCACACTGTATTCTGCTTTACAAATTTAGATTTTTTGTTTCTGTAAAATTTTAAGTTTGTGTTTTGCATTTGCTCATCTAATCATGATCAATGTTTGTTTTTGTAAAAAAGAAAAAAAAATCATGTGAACTTTACATTTGTTTTGAAATGTGAAATTTTTCCAGATGTCTTTGATTGACTTGTCTGCATGTTAATTTCTGCTCTATTGCTTCCCCAATGTTTCTCAGGGAGCAAATCTTTTGTGAGAGAACACCGTATGAAATATACTTTTCTCCCATCTCATATTTCCCTGATCTATTATTGACTACTATGGTACTTTGTATCTTAACAGCTGCAGTTCACATCAGCCTTTATTACGTCTTGTTCTGCTGAAAGTCACTCATAATAAATGCTTTTATTTCTGTTTTATTTCTCATCACTCACTGGATCTGAAGATAATGTTTACATTTCAGCAAAAAGTGAATTATTGTGCAATCTGCTGCCTTTAATCAGCACTGCTGGTCTATAGTTCAGCTGTTTTAGGGTTGATTTGTGTAGTTCGTCAGATCAGCGGTGGACGACTGAAGATAACCGTCCAGGACTAACTCTACCTCAGACACGCTTCCCTTCCTCAGAGGCCTGTCCTCATCATGACCAGCAGCTCAACACATGTAGTGCTAGATCAGACTACAGACAGAGAAGCGTTCTCGTGCAGTTCTTCCTGATCTAGTAGTGTTGAGTTATGCCTGGGTTACATCTCTTCTCTGAGAGGAACTGGTTCTGCTGCGCTCAGAAACGCTTCCTAAGCTTCGACTATACTGACATCACTGGACTGGTTTAACTATAAGCCATGTTAGGATTCTGTTTGTGTTTGGATTAATCCGGAGCAGTGGTTGTACATTAGGTCTGTAGATGTGTGTTTGAGTTAGTAATCTGTAGTCGTCTCTCTTGGCCAGGTGAATGTGTGGTCATTGTGATATTTTGACACCCAATAAATCTTTTCTTCAAAACCGCTTCTTACTTTCATAGTCCGACTGCATTACCATAATTATGATTTGAGAAATGTTTGTCTTAACATAGACTTCATTTGGTTAAAAAAAAAAAAAGAAAAAATTATATCCCCTACAATAATGAGGCTTTGGGATCACAATCATGCATTAAAACTAAATGTCAAAAAAGGTTGTTTTAAAATCAATTTTTTATAAAAATTTTATTTAAAATATCAGAACTATTTTTGATGGTCCTAAAATAAGTTTAATTAGCTTTAAGCAAAGAAAAAATAAAATGTATACACAAAAACATTAATATTAAATATGCATTCGAATCTCTCTCTCTCTCGGTCTCAAACCCAGAAATGTCAGAGTGATAACACACTCCAGTCTTTACCAGCTCCAGCCGTGTCACTTCATGTATTTATGGAGCAGATGATCTTTGATATGCTAATTAAAGCGTGTGATAATGACATCACATTATCCCATCAGATCATCGGAGCACGTCTTCATCAGTCCTTCAGCTTCAGGACCTCAGATCAGATTAATGCACTACTGAAACACTCAAACCACTGCCTTCTGCACACAATTCAGAACAATCACACCCTTTCTAATGATTTCTGGTGTCATCAACAGACGTAAATTTATATATATATATGTGTGTGTGTGTGTGTGTGTTTTGTATATATATATATATATATATATTTAAAAATGTTTAAAAGAGATGGTCTTCATCCCTCCTGGGGTGGCGCCACTCTTCTGTCTAGAAATATGGCAAATAGTCTTAGTGTTTATACTTGACTAACTGGGGCCCAGGTCAGGAAGCAGACAGAATGGCTAAACCGACCGTCTGCTAGCTGCCTCCCGTCACAGAGGTCAGTTAATTCTCAGCACATAGAGACTCTTTCACCTAGATATCACACTATAGAGACTGTGTCTGTTCCACGAACTAGAAAATACAAAAAACGTCCAAACCAAGTTAAGATTAACAATTTAATTGAGGTTCAACAAATAAAAAACAAATGCAATATGGATAAACAAATGATAAAGCTTGACTTATTGAATATCAGATCCATTTCTACGAAAACACTTTTTGTAAATAATATGATAACTGATCATAATATAGATGTGCTCTGCTTGACAGAAACCTGGCTAAAACCTGATGATTACATTATTTTAAATGAGTCCACCCCCCAAGATTATTGTTATAAACACGAGCCGCGTCTAAAAGGCAAAGGGGGAGGTGTTGCTTCAATTTATAATAAAGTTTTCAGGATTTCTCAGAGGGCAGGCTTCAAGTATAACTCGTTTGAAGTAATGGTGCTTCATATAACATTATCCAGAGAAACCAATGTTAATGATAAATCCCCTGTTATGTTTGTACTGGCTACTGTACACAGGCCACCAGGGCACCATACAGACTTTATTAAAGAGTTTGGTGATTTTACATCCGAGTTAGTTCTGGCTGCAGATAAAGTCTTAATAGTTGGTGATTTTAATATCCATGTCGATAATGAAAAAGATGTATTGGGATCAGCATTTATAGACATTCTGAACTCTATTGGTGTTAGACAACATGTTTCAGGACCTACTCATTGTCGAAATCATACTCTAGATTTAATACTGTCACATGGAATTGATGTTGATAGTGTTGAAATTATTCAGCCAAGTGATGATATCTCAGATCATTATTTAGTTCTGTGTAAACTTCATATAGCCAAAATTGTAAATTCTACTTCTTGTTACAAGTATCGAAGAACCATCACTTCTACCACAAAAGACAGCTTTTTAAGTTATCTTCCTGATGTATCCGAATTCCTTAGCATATCCAAAACCTCAGAACAACTTGATGATGTAACAGAAATTATGGACTCTCTCTTTTCTAGCACTTTAAATACAGTTGCTCCTTTACGCTTAAGAAAGGTTAAGGAAAACAGTTTGACACCATGGTATAATGAGCATACTCGCACCCTAAAGAGAGCAGCCCGAAAAATGGAGCGCAGCTGGAGGAAAACAAAACTAGAGGTATTTCGTATTGCTTGGCGGGAAAGTAACATATCCTACAGAAAAGCATTAAAAACTGCTAGATCTAATTACTTTTCTTCTCTTTTAGAAGAAAACAAACATAACCCCAGGTATTTATTCAATACAGTGGCTAAATTAACGAAAAATAAAGCCTCAACAAGTGTTGACATTTCCCAACACCACAGCAGTAATGACTTTATGAACTACTTTACTTCTAAAATCGATACTATTAGAGATAAAATTGCAACCATTCAGCCGTCAGCTACAGTTTCGCATCAGACAGTGCACTATAGACCCCCTGAGGAACAGTTCCACTCATTCTCTACTATAGGAGAGGAAGAATTGTATAAACTTGTTAAATCATCTAAACTTACAACATGTATGTTAGACCCTATACCATCTAAGCTCTTAAAAGAGGTGCTTCCAGAAGTCATAGGTCCTCTTCTGACTATTATTAATTCCTCATTGTTATTAGGACATGTCCCCAAAACCTTCAAACTGGCTGTTATTAAGCCTCTCATAAAAAAGCCACAACTTGACCCCAGAGAACTAGTTAATTATAGACCAATCTCGAATCTCCCTTTTCTGTCCAAGATACTAGAAAAGGTGGTATCCTCACAATTATATTCCTTCTTAGAGAAAAATGGTATATGTGAGGATTTCCAGTCAGGATTTAGACCGTATCATAGTACTGAGACTGCTCTCCTTAGAGTTACAAATGATCTTCTCTTATCATCTGATCGTGGGTGTATCTCTCTATTAGTTTTATTGGATCTTAGTGCTGCGTTTGACACAATTGACCACAACATTCTTTTGCATAGACTTGAACACTTTGTTGGCATTAATGGAAGTGCATTAGCATGGTTTAAATCGTATATGACCGCCATCAGTTCGTAGCAGTGAATGAAGATGTATCATATCGATCACAAGTGCAGTATGGAGTACCTCAAGGCTCAGTTCTAGGGCCGCTACTCTTCACGCTTTATGTTACCCTTGGGAGATATCATCAGGAAACATGGTGTTAGCTTTCACTGTTATGCTGATGATACGCAGCTCTATATTTCCTCGCAGCCCGGTGAAACACACCAATTTGAAAAACTAATGGAATGCATAGTCGATATAAAAAATTGGATGACGAGTAATTTCTTACTGCTAAATTCAGAAAAAACAGAGGTGTTAATCATAGGGCCTAAAAACTCTACTTGTAATAACCTAGAACACTGTCTAAGACTTGATGGTTGCTCTGTCAATTCTTCGTCATCAGTTAGGAACCTAGGTGTGCTACTTGATCGCAATCTTTCCTTAGAAAGCCACGTTTCTAGCATTTGTAAAACTGCATTTTTCCATCTCAAAAATATATCTAAATTACGGCCTATGCTCACAATGTCAAATGCAGAAATGTTAATCCATGCATTTATGACTTCAAGGTTAGATTATTGTAATGCTTTATTGGGTGGTTGTTCTGCACGCTTGGTAAACAAACTACAGCTAGTCCAAGAGTTCTTACTAGAACCAGGAAGTATGACCATATTAGCCCGGTCCTGTCCACACTGCACTGGCTCCCTATCAAACATCGTATAGATTTTAAAATATTGCTTATTACTTATAAAGCCCTGAATGGTTTAGCACCTCAGTATTTGAATGAGCTCCTTTTACATTATACTCCTCTACGTCCGCTACGTTCTCAAAACTCAGGCAATTTGATAATACCTAGAATATCAAAATCAACTGCGGGCGGCAGATCCTTTTCCTATTTGGCGCCTAAACTCTGGAATAACCTACCTAACATTGTTCGGGAGGCAGACACACTCTTGCAGTTTAAATCTAGATTAAAGACCCATCTCTTTAACCTGGCATACACATAACATACTAATATGCTTTTAATATCCAAATCCGTTAAAGGATTTTTAGGCTGCATTAATTAGGTAAACTGGAACCGGAACACTTCACATAACACCGTACTTTCTACATCATTAGAAGAATGGCATCTACGCTAATATTTGTCTGTTTCTCTCTTGTTCCGAGGTCACCGTGGCCACCAGATCCAGTCTGTGTCCAGATCAGAGGGTCACTGCAGTCGCCCGGATCCAGTACGTATCCAGACCAGATGGTGGATCAGCACCTAGAAAGGACCTCTACTGCCCTGAAAGACCGCGGAGACCAGGACAACTAGAGCCCAGATACAGATCCCCTGTAAAGACCTTGTCTCAGAGGACCACCAGGACAAGACCACAGGAAACCGACTTGATTACAAATAAATGCACAGACACTATTTAAACTGAACAGAGATGACATCACTGAATTCAATGATGAACTGCCTTTAACTATCATTTTGCATTATTGTCACACTGTTTTCCAAATGAATGTTGTTCAGTGCTTTGGCGCAATGTATTTTGTTTAAAGCACTATATAAATAAAGGTGATTGATTGATTGATTGATATATATATATATATATATATACACACACACTTTAAACTTTCCCATTGGCATAATGTGAACACATTTTTCTTGACAATTAATTATTAGTTCATTTTTATTTTATTTATTTTTTTGCTGCCATTATGAAATTATAATACGAAGATTGAAAAAATTGATAAGATGGACAAAAAATAATGTAAAACATTTTAAAAGTACTTAAACTACTTTTTACTACATATATATATATACACACACACACACACACAACTGTATCACATAAACTTAGATTTAATAATTGAAAAAGTGTTAAAATCCTATAAAGACAACAGAAAAATATATATATTCTGTGGTTTAAAATGTTGTAAAAATATAATCTTCAGTATTAGTTGATATATAATTATTTGAGTGTGACCAGATTCAAAGTTGATATTGTTCAGTAATGTAAGGCCAGTAATACTGATACTGAGCTGTTTAACACACATAAACATCTCACAGTAAAAGCAGAAAGAACAGTAGTCACCAGCCAAAGCTTGATCAGAGACTCATGCACACGTGAACAGGTTCTGGAAGCAGGAGTCAAATCTGAGGACTACACGAGGAATCAGGAGCGTTCAGACGAATGTGCAGCGCTCAACAAAACTGAGCTGAAGCAGAAACAGAGTCGTTCCCACAGGGTTTCTGCAGGGCTTCATCAGGCAAATTTAAGACTTTTTAAGACCTTTTCATGAACATTAGGATTTGAATTTATGACCTACACCAATTACCATAAATAACTTCAGTCTTTAAAATTCCTTTCAAAAGTCTTTATTATTGACTTTCATTGAAAGTAACTAGTTTTATTATTTGAAGAGTTATTCTATTATTTCTTAAGATTAAGAAACTGAAGCCTTCGCCTTCTTTTCCTTGAGTATCAAGAACACAGGAACACTTAACAATTTTATGGCATTACTTTCCAAAATAAGTGTTATTGGTGTTTGGTCACAGTATTGAACACCCACAGGACGTAGCTGGGGTCAGCAGGGACCGGTGAAGGGTTTTTGCTATTTACAGAATGTTTATGTTTTTTTCAAGTTTGTAGGTGTCAAGGTACAGAAACTAAATAATTAAATGTAAAATGAAATAAAATTAAATAAAAATGAAATATACAATCAAACCTACATTTATTCAGACACATTTCTCACATTATTACAGTTTATTTGGCATTGCTTCTAAAATGGTTATAAATATGACAAGAATTTAGAGTTAAACTCTGTCAGAACAAATTCGTCTTGATAATGTCATAACTTTGATAGAAATCTACGTAATCAACCAAAACTATTATTATGACAATATTTACACAACTATCAATACTTTTTGACCAATTACCAAGCAATGCTTCATTTTGTTCAGACTGTGGTGTGAAAAGCTTTCATTAGCAATTCAGAAAAAAACAAAACACATAAACAATGCATGGTGCTTTATAAGGTGCTGAATAATATTTGTTCCCAATTTTATATATAGATAGATAGATAAAACATTTATATCTATTTCACTAGTAGTTCACTGTATGAAGATTCTTTGGGTATAATATGTCACAGTTTGCTTATACTCACTTACATAACTGTATTAGTGTCCTTTACCTACTAGTAAAATATGTATATCAAAAATTATATCTGGAGTCTGGATAATTTTTGGTTTGACTGTGCATAAATTCTTGTTAAAACTACAAAGTAATGCAGTCAAGAGCAGTGAGTGATCTTTCTTTCATGTTCTTGGATTAACATTACAGCAGCTAGTAGCTAAATTAGGCGCGGTCCCTTTAAGAGACCTTGAACGCTTACTTTCACTTAAGAAATAACTGACAAATAAATATGTTTTTTCGAGCATACTTTCCAAGGCGGGTATTTTGAGATATTTTGTATGTATTTGTCGGCACAAATTCAGTGTACAAGCGTTTTTAGACGCCTTTCTCAGCGTGAGTCCTGAACACCTGAACACCGTGGTAATGAATTGGGCTCTTTCACATCCTTGTGTTTGTTCAAAACTGTGATTAGTATTTGTTGGTTCATGTGCAGGAGGGACTGTCCGTGATACGCGGCTCTCTCTCTCTCCACACCGAACAGAGCGAGAGTAACCACTCAGTTCAGCTTTTCAGCGTCTCGTGTTTGGTAGGGGTGTGACGGTTAGTATATAACCGTGAGACCGGCGGTTATAGTTGAACACCGTCATTAGAACTCTATAACCGCCAAAACCGTGTCACTAAAATATTTTTTACAAACATTTTTTATCAAAAATTATTTTCATTTTTTAGATAGGATCATCAGATGCGCAATATATCGGGAGACATGGTTTTTACCACTTAATGAAGTTTTGTAAATCGTCAGACATGATATTTACCACTTCATAAAATTTTGCTTTGTAGAAAACCTTTCTTAAAAACGAATTTCGTTTTGAACAAATTTTATCTTAATTTTAATAGATGTTTCATCAACCAATTGCATGTATTTTAATAAATAAAAAGCAAATATAGCAGACAATGATAACCGTGACATGGAAGTACTGTGAACTAGAGCGCATCTCATCGCAAATGAAACTCAGCGTAGGCCTATGCCTCATACTCTAGCATTAAATATTTTTGCTGCATCCTTTCCAGAACAGACAATGGCTTTTTTTTTTTTTTTTTTTTTTTTGCGGCTCGCATCAGCAAAGCATAGACCGCAAAACAATCAGCGGATGGCGGGCGGGTGCGGCTTTGAAATTTGCTCAAAAAACTTTGGCGCGGATGATGAGTTTTGTGACAGATCTCCTTAATAAACGGAGGTCTGAAATCTCTGCCCCTTTACCGATCAGAGCGCGCGCTGACACGGAGTTAACCCGCTATCTCCAAGATCAACCAATTGACTCTACGGCAGATCCACTAGCATGGTGGCGAGACAATATGAAACAAAATGAAACACGCTATTTATGACTTTTTAAGACCCCGCGGAAACCCTGTCCCAGTGTTAAAGATGGAAATCAGATCAGATCAGGAACAAACACTCACAGACTGCAGATACTGTGTGTTTAAAGCAGGTAAATGAGGCAGAAGAGCATCAGTATTTCACTGCGGTCTCTACAGGATTACACTCATCCACTGAGTGATAGCATGATCTCATCACATCCACTGACCACAGACACAATCATCATCACTGAACGCTCTGCATGTGACCGCAGCTCCAGTCGAACCTCCGCTTCTCCTTCAGACCTGCGGAGAGCGTGAGAGCAGCCTTCATACACCACACACAAGAAGAAGAGGAGGAGGAGGAGGAGAAGAAGAAGAGAGGAGGAGGAGGAGGAGGAGAAGGAGAGAGAGGGAGGAGGAGGAGAAGAGAGAGGAGGAGGAGGAGGAGAAGAAGAGAGAGGAGGAGGAGGAGGAGGAGAGAGAGGAGGAGGAGGAGGAGGAGAAGAGAGAGGAGAGGAGGAGGAGGAGAAGAGAGAGGAGGAGGAGGAGGAAGAAGAAGAGAGGAGGAGGAGGAGGAGGAGAAGGAGAGAGAGGAGGAGGAGGAGGAGAAGAGAAGAAGAAGAGAGAGAGAGGAGGAGGAGGAGGAGAGAGAGGAGGAGGAGGAGGAGGAGGAGAAGAGAGAGGAGGAGGAGGAGGAGAAGAAGAGAGGAGAGGAGGGAGGAGAAGAAGAAGAGAGAGGAGGAGGAGGAGGAGAAGAAGAAGAGAGAGGAGGAGGAGGAGGAGAAGAAGAGGGAGGAGGAGGAGGAGAAGAAGAGGAGAGAGAGGAGGAGGAGGAGAAGAGAGAGGAGGAGGAGGAGGAGAAGAAGAGAGAGGAGGAGGAGAAGAAGAAGAGAGAGGAGGAGGAGGAGGAGGAGAAGAAGAAGAGAGAGGAGGAGGAGGAGGAGAAGAAGAAGAGAGAGGAGGAGGAGGAGGAGAAGAAGAGGAGAGAGAGGAGGAGGAGGAGAAGAGGGAGAGAGAGGAGGAGGAGGAGAAAAGGAGAGAGAGGAGGAGGAGGAGAAGAAGAGGAGAGAGAGGAGGAGGAGGAGAAGAAGAAGAGAGAGGAGGAGGGAGAAGAGAAGAAGAGAGAGGAGGAGGAGGAGGAGAAGAAGAGAGAGAGGAGGAGGAGGAGGAGAAGGAGAGAGAGGAGGAGGAGGGAGGAGAAGAAGAGAGAGGAGGAGGAGGAGGAGAAGAAGAGAGAGAGGAGGAGGAGGAGAAGAAAGAGAGGAGAGGAGGAGGAGGAGGAGAAGAAGAGGAGAGAGAGGAGGAGGAGGAGAAAAAGGAGAGAGAGGAGGAGGAGGAGAAGAAGAGGAGAGAGAGGAGGAGGAGGAGAAGAAGAAGAGAGAGGAGGAGGAGAAGAAGAGAGAGGAGGAGGAGGAGAAGAGGAGGAGAGAGGAGGAGGAGGAGGAGGAGGAGAAGAAGAGGAGAGAGAGGAGGAGGAGGAGAAGAGGAGAGAGAGGAGGAGGAGGAGAAAAAGGAGAGAGAGGAGGAGGAGGAGAAGAAGAGGAGAGAGAGGAGGAGGAGGAGAAGAAGAAGAGAGAGGAGGAGGAGAAGAAGAAGAAGAGAGAGGAGGAGGAGGAGGAGAAGAAGAGAGAGGAGGAGGAGGAGGAGGAGGAAGGAGAGAGAGGAGGAGGAGGAGGAGGAAGAAGAGAGAGGAGGAGGAGGAGGAGAAGAAGAGAGAGGAGGAGGAGGAGGAGAAGAAGAGAGAGAGAGGAGGAGGAGGAGGAGAAGAAGAGGAGAGAGAGGAGGAGGAGGAGAAAAAGGAGAGAGAGGAGGAGGAGGAGAAGAAGAGGAGAGAGAGGAGGAGGAGGAGAAGAAGAAGAGAGAGGAGGAGGAGAAGAAGAAGAAGAGAGAGGAGGAGGAGGAGGAGAAGAAGAGAGAGGAGGAGGAGGAGGAGGAGAAGGAGAGAGAGGAGGAGGAGGAGGAGAAGGAGAGAGAGGAGGAGGAGGAGGAGAAGAAGAGAGAGGAGGAGGAGGAGGAGAAGAAGAGAGAGAGAGGAGGAGGAGGAGGAGAAGAAGAAGAGAGAGGAGGAGGAGGAGGAGAAGAAGAGAGAGGAGGAGGAGGAGGAGGAGAAGGAGAGAGAGGAGGAGGAGGAGGAGAAGAAGAGAGAGGAGGAGGAGGAGGAGAAGAAGACCTCACTGCGCTCCCAGGACCCAACACACAAACGCACACTGATCAGAAGAAAACCTGAAGATATCAAGATGTAAATCCAGATTAATGAGGGGGAATATCTCAAGATCTCATAAATTCAGATTTATGAAAAAGATTTTGAGATATGATCTCACAAGAAAAAAGACAAAATATTGACATGTAAACTCAGATTTATAAAAAAATTTGAATTTATAAATAATATATTTTTTATTTATTTTTTGCAAAACTAAGATGCAAATTCAGAATTCTAAAGAAAAGAGGAAAAATGCTGGAACATAACTTCAGAATTATATCAAGATGTAAACTCATTTGTAAAGCAATGCTTCCACAGTAATGAGGAAATGCAAGGCCAGAGCTATTATGTAAACAGGCCATATGATCGTCCAATCAAACGACAGCAACACAGCTAATATGCAAATGAGAAGATAAGCCTGGGTTGAGGAGAGTAGATTATAAACACCCAGGATTAATAATCCATCTGTGCTGGAGTATGAGCAGTGTGAAACATCAATAATCCTGCTATTACACAGAACTAATATTTCTATTGATATTCAAACAGAATTGACTCCCACAAGAACTCAGCTCTATATCTGTCACACACACTCACAGAATCAATACAGCTCTATGAAACAGAGTTTAAGGCTTCGTCACTGTCCAGAAATCTCTTATTAGGGTTTATGAATCTCATATTGATCTCATAAAGGAATAATAGATCTGAAAATGCCTGGTGTCCTTCTTTCTGCTGAACACAAAGGCAGAATATTAGGTCCTGAACACTGACTTCACTGATTCCTTCTCCATGCGGTGAAGGAGAAGAGCGACTGATATCATCTGTATGATCTGGACATTCATATGCAGAGTTATTAATGTCTGAGAGACTGAAGACGGTTTTAATTCTGACACAACATTATTATGAAAGCATTGTCCACATGCTCTCTTTTGTGTCTCTGTATGAAGCAGTGCAGTTATCAGTTTGATTATTTCCTGTGCTGATCGGAGAATATGAGTTGTGAAGCTCAGATCTGCTCTGGGATCAGGTCATTTCCCGCTCTATTATCATTCAGCACAGACACACGCTGGTCTTTATGGATCATAATGCATCTGCTGCATACAAACATATCCAAATATGAGACTTCTGTCGTGCTGATATTTTACTCTCAGTACTGTGATGCTCACTTCGACATGAGCTCATCTTCAGAAACTAAATATTAATGCATTTCAGGACATTTTTGTTTAGCTTGCATGAAAAACTATTTAGATACAAAATTCATTACTTGAAATAAATTACATAAATATAATTATATATTTCCAAGGCAACATTTCTTATTCTGATTGAACTTGATGTACCAAAATGAATTAAAATGAATAATAATTTTTATATTAATACTACAATATTATATTATTAATAATAAATTAATAATTAATAAACAAATGTTAACTGAAATAAAATATACAAATTGTGAACTTCTGAAATTCAGCAAATTCTTATGGCAACATTTTATTTAACTTAACTTATAAAAGGATAAATAAAATAAATGAAATAAAGATTTAAAAAGAAAACTTATTTTATTGTAGCTTGTTGGCAAGGCAAAAAAAAAAGAATAAAAACATAGGCGTTAAAATAACTAATAAAACTGACAAAAACAACAAAAATAACATCAACATACAAATGTACACAGAAATAAAATATTGCAAATATAAACTTTTTTTTATTTTAGTTGCCAATGTCTTTAATTTCGTTTAACTTGATGAACAAAAACAACAAAACTGACAAAAATCTACATATACATATATATACACACACATACATACATACATACACACAAACACACACACACATATATATATATTAGTGGTGGGCCGTTATCGGCGTTAACGTGCTGCGTTAATACGAGACTCATATCAGTCGATAAAAAAATTATCTCCGTTAAACTATTCTCAAAGTCACGTGTTTTTAAGGCTTACCGCTTGTTGATTTAACATTAAAGCATCCAGCTGGTTACTCGCGCGCTGTGTTCGGTGCGGAGAGAGAGAGAGAGAGAGAGAGAGAGAGAGAGAGAGACAGAGCGAGGGAGAGAGAGAAAGAGAGCGCGAGAGAGAGAGACAGAGCGAGGGAGAGAGAGAGAGAGAGAGAGAGACGCGTATCACGGACAGCGACACTGAACCGAGCTCTCTTCTGCGAAGTCCCTCCTGCACCTGAACGAACAAATACACATCACAGTTTGAATAAACAAAAGGATGTGAAAGAGCCCAATTAAACACCGCGGTGTTCTGGTGTTCAGGCTCACGCAGAGAAAGGCGTCTCAGAACACTTGAACATTAGGGCTGGGATAAACAATTATTTTTTGAACGATTAATCTAGCGATTATTTTTCAGATGCATCGATTAATCTAACGATTATTTGATTCAGACCGATTCAATTTAGATTATGTCCCCATTAATTGACTACTAACAATTTATACATGTTGATTTACATATCTGAATGAAAAAAACATGAATTCCTTAACATTGCAATATATGTTTATTGCTCTTAAAATTACAAAATAAAAGACTGATCAAGAATGCATTACTTTGCACTTGTATAGAGATAGCATTCAATAAAGCCTTGAAGCCTTGAAAACACATAGCTTACTGAAACAAGCTTCCTGAACACATAGGGCCTAGCTTACTGAAAAAAGTTCTTCTTTCAGATGAAAATAACAACAACTTGATGTCTAGCATTCAATAAAAAGGTCACCCAAAATACTTGTTTAGAGCAGTTGAAAGAATACAGTACCCAATGTAAACTGGATGGCTTTAAGCTAATACAGAGAGTGCTTTTACAAAAAAAAAAAAAAATTAACAGTGGGAGCCAGCAGCCTGTCATGGAGAAAAAAAAAATCTCAGAATGCTCCACGTGAAACTTTGGCGTTCCGCCCTTTTTCTATCGTGTCTAATGATTTTGGTTAATATGCACAAGGGAGAGAGAGAGGGGGAGAGAGAGAGAGAGAGAGAGCAAGCTCGTGTTGTTTGAAGACTGTGAGTGCGCGTGCAGCCGGGGCTCTCTCTCGTACACACCCTGTTAGGCATCACTCACCGATCAAATAAGGCTTTGACAGCCGCCAAAAAACAAGATCAATGCAGAAAAACCCCTGGATTGGTTATATAACGTTGGACAGAATGTTGATCCGGCCATCGCATATATTCAGCGCACATGAGTTTTAGAGAAATAAAAACAGGTCGACGAATCGATGCGCATATTTTGCGTTGACGTATTTTTTGCGTCGACATCATCGATGACCTCGATGCGTTGTCCCAGCCCTATTGAACATCGAATTTGCATATTTTTGCTCTTGTGCTGACAAATACATACAAAATGTCAAAATATCCACCTTGGAAATTATGCTAGAAAAAACTGTCAGTTATTTCTAAAGTGAAAGTAAACAGTTGAGGAGAAAAATGAGATTAGTATTATATTGGATGCTTTCATCGTCTCTTAAAGGACAGCACCTAATTTAGCTACTGACTGCTGTAATGTTAATCCAAGAAAATGAAAATGAAAATCACTCACTGCTCTTGACTGAATTACTTTGTAGTTTTAACAGTCAAACCAAAAATTATTCAGACACCAGATATAATTTTTGATATATATAGTAAAACTGTAATAACGTGAGAAATGTTGAAGGTGTCGGAATAAATTTAGGTTTCATTGTATATTTCATTTTTACTTTGAATTTTACATTTAATTATTTGGTTTCTGTACCTTGACACCTACAAACTTGAAAAAAACTTAAACATTGTGTAAATAGCACAAATAAATAAAAAAGAACGAACATACAAATTATTTATTTTTTTAATTTATTTTTTATTTATATATTTATTTATTATCCAGGGATGCACCGAATATTCGGGCACCGAAAATTTTCGGCCAAAAATGGCTCAAAAGTGCATTTTCGGCCGAAAGACTTTTATCACCGAAACAACACGGCCGAAATGTTGTGATGACGCAAACAGAAACCGCGACCTGCACGTGCACCTGCAAAGCGCAGACCACGAGCTCCACGCGACATTCACTTAACACCAGTGAGAACATTCTCTCTCTTCGTATTCCTTTATTCGCAGTGCTCACTAAAGCGTCTCCTAACAAAGAGATTAAGACGGACCACGAAGTGAAAACTAAGAAAAGTACAGTCTTATAGAGTCTGTTAGCACACGTCTCACTGAGATCTTGTCGGATCCTCTGCACTTCATCGCGAATGTGCTTGATCCGCGTTATAAAGACCATTACTTGGATGCGGAAATAAGGCAGCGCACACGAGAAATGATCCAAATGATCACGGAGAACCCGCGTGGAGACGGAGAAGCTCCAAGTGCAGGAGACAGATCAGAGCACAGAAAAAAAGACTGGTCTCTGCACCAGATGAGTGGCATGCACCATCGCTGTCTGATATGTTCAGTGGAATTCTGCAAGAAAGTGCCTCAAATAATAATAATACGTTGGCTATTTTGTTCTTAGGCTACTATATATATACGTGACATTTTATATATATACACAAGCACACACACACATATATATATACACGTATACGTGCATAATATCAGATTGTAGCTATATTTATGCTAGATTTTCTGCTATATTTCTGCTTTAATTTGATAAAAATGTTTATTTATGCCCTGGCCCTATTTAAATACACTCTCTCAAATATGTCTCAAATGTCAGGCAGATGACAAGCTCAACTGCTCAACAGCTAGATGGTTATCTGTCTGAAGTCTCCATCCCCAGAAGTGATAACAGTCTTGCCAACTGGAGAAGTAATGCACTTTCTAGTCCTACAGAGAACAATTTCAAATGCACTTCACCTAAATGCACATTGTTTTTATGAGAGAACGGTTCATTTTAAAACCTTTCTGCAGGCCAGTACATTATTATTTAATATACACATAACTGGGATACATTTTTTGTTTGAATTTTATTTTATACTGTGCGTTGTTGCAATGGGTATTTGCATAATTTGTAATTATGTATTTTTATGTTTTTTATAATTTATGTAATTGTAATTATCTTTCAAACTTTAATATTAATTTATGCAACTGCAATGTTATAATTTTAGTAAAGTTAGTACACGGTCATAGCAATAAATGCAATGGTACTAATATTTGGCATAATTTCTTTCGGTGTTTCGGGTTTTCGGGCCTTGGTTTTCTCTTTTTCGGTTTGGGCCAAGAATTTTCCTTTCGGTGCATCCCTAATACACACACACACACACACACACACACACACACACACACTAGGGCTGTCAAAATTGTTCAAAAATTACGTTCGAATATTCCCTCTAAAAAATAAACGAATATTCGAACTATTCGAACATCTGGTTGCGCATGTTGTCAATGGTCTCATGTCCTAACAAATGAAAGAAATTAATTTATCCGTTATGGCCTCTTGTCGTGTTGCAGACAAAGAGCCTGTGGCGGACGATGCAGAGTAATGTTAAGTGTCCAGACGTGACTGTTCAGCTGGAGTTCCACACATTATGCCATGCTCATGTTTGAGATGTGACCTCATGTTGCTAGTGGTCGAATGGTATGCTAACTGTATCTTAAATAGCTTGCATACAACTTTATCTCACGGGTCAACAATTTTACCTCATTTTCTCAGCTGCGGTCGAGCGGTTATATATATACACACACATACACACACACAAAACTGATAAAAATGGCAAAAAACATTACTCCAAAAAAAAAAAAAAAAACCCCATACTAGATTAAGACTGGCCTGACGCAGAACCAGTGTTTTAAGTCCTAATTCAGACGCATGAGACGACAGGTGGAGGTGTACAGATGAAACACACTGGAAACATCAGAAGAGGCTGATGGGAGTTAGAGAACACACCGGAGAACTCCCGGCTCTTTACAGCGCTTATACTGCACAACTCTGTCACAGTGTGTGTGTGTGTGTGTGTGTGTGTGTGTCTCAAGCCCACAGGAACACCAGCACAAACATGTTAGCATGCTAGTTAGTGCCCGCTGCGGGGGATCTCAGGCTGGGATTTGTTCACGATGTGTGAGATTAAAACAGGTCAAACGCCTCCAGCGCAGGAGGAACCACAGAAACAGAGCAAGAGACGCTTTCATGTCAGAAAACACACTTCTGTGCTGCACTGAAATAAACAACAAAACACTGACAGCTTCCTGGAGCGGTTTCCTCATGAAGAAAACAGATCTGGAACCAGCCTGAGATGCTTTACTGGTCCCAACACACCAGAATACAGCAGCTGACCACAACAACACTGTTCACCCTTCACCATCACTCACTTTATACAACACATACTGTACGGTGAGAAATAACACATCTGACACCAGCCTGAGACTGTGTCCTGGTCACTAACACAAACCATGAACACAGACCAGTTCAACTAGTCTCATCACACCAGAACACTGGCTATCCACCGGAGGATGGATTAGAAACACAGCTTTTTTTTTTTTTTATTAAAGCCAATAAAATAGTTTTCTGGTCCCAAACCTGCTAAAACACATCACAGGAGACCAACCCATCCAGTTTAACCATTCATCTTAGGCTGGTTATAGCTGGTTTTTCAACAAACCTGTTTCTGCATTTACAAGAACTCATTTTATACAACACATACGATGATAAAAACTGTGTTTTCTGGTTCCAAATGTGCCCCAAAAACTAAAATAAAATACAGACCAGTTTAACCAGTTCAATCTAGGAGCCTGTTTCATGAAGAAGTTTACAGAATAAGCCAGGCTTATTTCAGTTAGCCTGACTTATTTACAACCAAATCAACCGACAAAGAAACTCTGTAAACTTGTTTCATGAAACGGCCCCAAATAACCACCTTCAGCTGGTTTACTATTGGACAATTTTATACAACACAACACATATAACAAAAGTTAGCCAGTAATTACTCAACTTAAACCAGCCTAAGATGGTTTGTTGGTGCCCAAAACACAAACACAGACCAGTCCAAACACACCAGTAAACCACATAACCACACTAGATTTAGCTGGTTTTAGACCAAACTAGTGCGCATCTACACCCGCTCCAGCGAGCAGTGGATGTGTGTGTGTGTGTGTGTGTGTGTGTGTGTAAAAGAGCTGAGCAGGTAATTCTGCTGTCTGTCTGTGATCATCCGTCAGACCGAGGTGTTTCCCGACTCTGAGAGAGACGTTACAGGCTCCTGAATCATAGATCAATAGTCACGCTGAGATTCTCCACGGGAGACCTTCACAACACCGCTCATTAAAGCACACACACACACACACACACACACACACACACACACACACACACGCGATCGCTGCAGCTTTGATGGAGGCCCATCAAATATTGATATGTTCCCAGCTGCTGTATCTGACATGTCGCCAGCACACGTCGTCGCTCTTTTAATAACCGTCCTGTGTTTTGTCTTGTTTGTGCCTGCGAGGTGTCTGTAATCTGTTTCCATTATTAATCTGGCAGAACGGAAATGTCACTCGAGCAGGATTTCACCCGGCGTGTGTTTAATGCGGGAGAGCTTCAGACTACCAGAAGACTGCACTACGCTCCGCACAATCAGGAATTAGCATAGGAACGCTGAAGAACCACACGTCTGCTGCGTCTCTCTACAGAAGAACTCCTTCAGAGGAGCGATCTGGGCATGAGGGTAACACCGCTACACTTGTTTAACAATGGAAGTATGGGGATAAACATTAAAACAGATGTGGTTTACGGTTACAGACACAAGACTGGGTGACAAAAACATGACTTGAACCAGCTTCAGACTCCAAAAGTGGCTAAAAACAAGTAGTTCAGCATTTACACAAATTATTATAAAAACAGATGAATGCAAAGTTATATTTAGAAATGTCCTGGCTCTCCCAAGCTTTATAATGAAAGTGAATGGCTGCTGAGATTTTGAAGGACAATAAAGTGCATCTATCCATCATAAAAAGCACTCCACATAGCTCTAGGGGGTTAATAAAGACCGTCTGAAGTGAATCAATCCTTGGTGTAAGACAAATATCCATATTTATAAACTTTATAAACTGTAACTTCCAGTCTCTGCTAACTGTTGTATGAGAGATTACAGTTTATACAAGATATAAATATGATATATTCTTACACAGACGCATCAGTTCGCTTCAGAGGTTCTTTATTAAGATATGTAATAAACAAACAATCAAGTTTAAAGTGAGATTAAAGACATACATAATTACATTATTTTTAAAGGCCTATTTTCATGACAAGAATGGGGTAAAATCCATAAAAAATAGAGTTAATAAACACGTAAAAGGAGATTGATGACGGACACACCAGAAATCATAAATCAGATTAGTTTACATATCGGAAAATATTATCATTAGCTGCTGACAAATTAAATGAAAGGTGGAAAAGATAAATAAATTTATATTTAAATTTAAATTTATATTTATTTATCATGACAAGAACAGGGTCATACGTGTCGGTTTCTAAAAACTTTAAAATGAGTGAGTTTGTCATTGCACTGTTTGCTGATGTTGTGTGTTTTTCCGTTTTCCATTTAGAGTCACTGAATCAAACTTGAGCTTGAATTTTGTTCCAAGAATAGGATAGATCTAATAAGTTTGATTTACTGAGGTACACATACGCTCTTGATCTGTCTCTTAGCAGTGGGTGTAGAAATGGTCTTTAGTTCTAGATTTGTGTTTAGACATTAAGAGCAAACTTACTCAGAAACATCAGCAGATCTCCAGAGACAGAGTGATCCATGAGCAGATCCTGCAGAGCAGAAGAGAGAATGAACAGCTGACAAACACCAGATCACTGATTCATGAGAACCGA